>NW_024429192.1:19065182-19217682 GCF_017639785.1 Mesocricetus auratus
TACAGCAACCCATTTTTTCCTATGTACCACCAAGCCTGGATTATTGTACAACAAGGCTTACATAATTACAATGTTATAATAAACCCATTTCTACTTGGACTAAAGAAAGCAAATTTTATTTTTTTGCAATCAAGAATCCCAGCCATTAGCTGTGTGCGATGGCACCACCTTTAATCCTGGTAGAGGCAAGCAGATCTGGGAGTTTTGAAGCAACCCTTATCTATCTGATCTAGAAAGTTCCAGGACAGGCAGAGCAACATAACAGAAAGAACCTATGTTTAAAAAAAATCACTACCACAGTATTGGGTTTCTGCATGATGGCAGTTCCACTGATTTAGTGAACCCAGGCAGTAATAAATGCGGTAGGTGGTATAAAAAACACTTGGCTGTTGTTTTCTTAACTTGAAAAGCAGTTTGTTGGCTACCATAAGCTATAACGTTAAAAGAATTGGCATAAAAAATCACAATGGGGTAGGAGGTGGTTTATACCAGAAGTTTGCCATTTCCTGAAGATGCCAATAAGTTAGATGAAGTCTGACTAGAAGTGTTCTGGAATCAACCGTGGAAGAAAGCAAGCGTTCGCTAGGAAAGGCATTCTCTCACTGACGGCTACCTGCTCTGATGGAGAGCCCAGCGATTTGGGTCTGGCGGTGCTAAAAGTGATCTGCTTTGTCCCGAAAATTGAAGAAGTTCTCCGCAGTGACCATGAAACTGCAGGCATAGTGGGAGGCAAGACTCTTACCTTGTCATAAAGCAGCAGTGAGTTTGCCAGCAAGAGGTGATAAATTGTATTGCTCCTCCACCGAAGCCTATTATTTCAGATGATCTCAAGGTAGCCACCATTAATTTAAAGACCAGAGGATGGGCAGACTCCAATGCCTACTAAATAAAAGCAGAGTCGGTAGGCAGGAGCAGGAATGGCAAACCTGGCAGGACTTCCTGCTCTGTCTATGGAGTAGAAATGCATCAATCCGGCTGTATGGTTGAAATAGCTGTCTTGACCAAGAAATCCCAACTTTTTCTGATGTACTTTGTGATTGTGAAAACTTAAATATACCCGTGTCACAGTACTTTAAAACCGGTGAGCTCTCCAAGATCAAGTTTTCTCCCCATGTGCCAATTTCAGGTATAATTGCTGGGGGAAATTGTGAGGTATGAATTTCCCAAAGGAAGATCCAGAGACATCAGAGAGCAAGAGGGAAGGGACATCTGGGAGAAGGACTTGGTGAGTGTGCGGCAGGCCAAGTAAGACAGGCAGAGCCTTGACTTTTCCTGCTCAGTAGGTTTTGCTAATTACCGTGAACGGTGGTATATTCTTCCCCGTTCCAAATGGATAGGTTTAATGTAATGATTCTCTTCATTTTCCACCACTGACAACTTATGTGCTGGTGGCTGATAATATCTTCAGTACTTTTGGTTGTCAACCTACGAGGAGCCCCAAACCAGACCTATTGCAGAGGATTGAATATCATCCTATAATCTTGGTCAGCTGTAGATGTGGTGGCATATCAAGGAGAGATTTGTCTTTTTTCCTAAAGGTGGCAGGGAGCCTGCTCCATGCATGTTTGGTTGTTTGTTTGTTTGGGAAACTAAAGGAACTGACCATAGCAGAAATACCAACATCCAACTGCGGTGGTTTGAAAACATGTCTACAAACGATTTGATCCTCCTCCCTTCAAGATGACTTTCCCCTTGAGGATGGAATGAACCCAGTGACTCACTGCTAATTATAATAAAATGGAAGCAATTGCGTGTGAATTAGACCAGGTCACAGAGGACACTGTGACTTCATCATTGCGCTTTTTGGATAACTCGCTTTAGTGGATAACTTGCATATGATGAAGCTATTCAGGCAACCTGTGGAGACATCCTTGCTGGCCAAGGTAGGCTTCTTCATATTGGGTTCTCCAGACCCAAGTAAATCATTAGATGTCTGCTTCACAAGCATCTTTCTTGCATCCACAAGAGACAGGTATCTCAGGAGCATGAAACTAAGCAGTTCCTGCATTTGTTACCCCTAGAATCTTTGAGACCCTTTGTGGTTTTAAGCCACTGTATTTTGAGGCAACTGGTTATGCATCACCAAGGGATAAAAACTGAGGGTTCCAGTTACTCCCTGTGTCTTCGGTAGCACTATTTTTAACCATCATTACCGCTCTTCCTACTGAGTGTGAAGTTCTGTCGTGGTGTTGTTTTGATTTGTATTTTCCTAACCGTTGACTATATGGAGCATGTTCCCATATGCTTTGTATATATCTTCTTCAGAGAAAAGCCTATTCTGATACTTTGCTTATTAAAAAAAAAATCCATGCCGGGCATTGGTGGCTCATGCCTTTAATCCCAGCACTCGGGAGACAGAGGCAGGTGGATCTCTGTGAGTTCCAGGCCAGCCTGGTCTACAAAGCGAGTCCCAGGACAGCCTCCAAAACAATACAGAGAAACCCTGTCTCAAAAAAACAAAAAAAGAATCCGAGTTTCTTTTCTTTGTTTTCTTGAAAATAAAAAAATCCCTTATTAATTATATATATACATATATATATTTGAAAATACTTTTTACTGTTCCATGGGTTGTCGTTTTCATATATTTTTATTTTAAAACCACACAATATTTAGTTGTCTGTCTAGGTCTAGCATGCTTAGGTTTTATTTTTTCTTTTGTCACTGGTGCTTTTCACCTGTACCTCACAAGATGTTGCCTCACCAGGGACTTAGGTCATCAGGATTTACTAAGCCCTATTTTCTCCCGAGTTTTCTAAGTTAGTTTTTACATTTAGTTCTCTGATACATTTTGAATTTGCTTTAAATGTGGGTTCAGGAATGGCTCCAATTTCATTCTGTTCACGTACATACAGGCACATATATCTACAACTGTCCCAGCATCCTTTGTTGAGAAGTTATTTTTCTCGTGGACTGTCTGGCGTCTTGATGGAAGGTTTACACGCACATGTGACTACTCTGGAGTATGTGGGTATCGAGAGTGAAGATAATTGTCTTGGATTTGTGAAAAGATGACTTATATAAGGCCCTTTTTAACAAAAAAATCTGAAGAATATATGCATATATCTATTTCCATTTCTTTTGAGAATTAGGCAATTGCACAAATAATACATGTATATTACCGTTCCTTTACTATAGACAACTGAATATTTTGGAAAATAAGATGCGCACTTTGGCTTAATTGAAAGTTATGTGAATGCATGTTAAACATTAATGTAATTTTTGAAAGGTTATATCTGATTTTTTTTACCAAAATAAATCTGGAGAATATATGTGCCTTTCAATTTGCATTTCTTTGGATAATTAAACAATTGCACAAATAATAGGTGTATGTAGTACAGTCCCGTAAGGCTTTTTAAACTATAGACCTCGGAATAATTTCAGAAATAAGATGTATACTTTGTTTTAATTCATGGTTACCTGAAAACCTCTTCAACAATTAATAGGATTATGTTTTTAAGTGAATCATATTTCATGAAATAGCATCACACGTGCTTGTGAAATCCAGAAAAAAAACTTTGGTGCAATATCTACTTTAACTGTTTATACATAGTAAACTGATTTACCATCAAAACTGACAGATTTCCCTTGCTTCCGAGGGAACCTTGGCTTTCCTGCGGCCGAATAAACTATTCTCTGTACTTCCTTGTTGGGGAAGGAATGAGTACCATCACACACATTTCATAGAAGTGTCTGCCTCTTTCTTGTACACTTTCAGCTGCCCATAGATAATCATTTCCAGACTTGCCTTTCTTTGAGATTAAGTTTGCAGGATCCATTTTAGTGCAGAAATGGAGCACCCTCATTTTGGCAGACCTGGGGACTCAAGCATCACTGGAAAAGAAAGGGCTATACTCCCACTAGGGAAAACTTCAGAGAAAGAAAACAGCCAGGCTGTTGAAATGTCTTCATTCTGGTTCTTCAGACTTTTCTCAATGCTCAGTGAGAGGCTACACATCCACTGAGGCAGCCTGGGGTAACTGACCGTCTCCAATGTGGTTGGGATGGATCCTGAAGCCCACACTTAAGTGTTGGCAGAAGCAATCTTATAACTTCTGCAGCTGCAATGATAACCTGATAGGAACTAGCTCAGAGGTAGTCTTGTGTTCTAGAGAAGTTTGTGGGGTTTTTGTTGTTGTTTTAGCTTATTTAACCCAAAACTTACAGCATTTTATTCTTGCTATAAGACGTTTCCATTTATAGTCTTCCACCAAAAGTTAATAGAAATAGGAACAGCTGTAACTACAGTACAGTTAATGAAGACACAGTACATAAAACGTCCAGTCTGCTGATTCTCCAGTTGGTATCAAAGCCTCCACATAGCAAAGTGGACTTTATTACACCATATAAACACCAGTAACTGACAAATAAATGCTTGGGCTTAACAAGCTTTAGATTTTCATTTAACAGCCTTTTTTTTTCTTGATGTCATTAACGGTTCCTGCAGTGGACCTTGTCTAGAACTGTAGGACTCAATATGGCGGAAGGTGGACAGGCCTGTGTCTGCTGAGCACACAAAAACCTTTTAAACTGCGGAGTGTTGGGAGTTGAGAAGGCACTGCGGTTTGGAGACTTGGTGTTCAAAAGAATAAAAGCAGGACGCAGTGGTGTGCACCTATAACCTCAGTACTTATCGTGAGTTCCAGGCCAGCTAGGCTTACATAACAATACTCCCTGCTAAAAAAAGATAGCAAAATATCTAATTTTTGTGGTGTACACTTGCAAACGTTTTGTATATATTGAATTAATTAGAGAATACAATTCAAATAAACAGCATTTCTTTGTACCTGTGAGATGTAGCTACTGAACATTTTAAATCTCACATGAAAGTCACTTTTGGCCGGGCATTGGTGGTGCTCGCCTTTAGTCCCAGCACTTGGGAGGCAGAGACAGGCAGATCTCTTGTGAGTTCCAGACCAGCCTGGTCTACCGAGTGAGTTCCAGGACAGCCTCCAAAACAATACAGAGAAACCCTGTCTCAAAAAAACAAACAAACAACAACAACAAAAAAAAAGAAAGTCACTTTTGTGATTCACTCCGTGTTTTTGTTGGCCAAGCCTGCTCAAGAGGCTAGCTGCTAGCATAACTACCCTCATGCGACCATTTGTATGTGAAAAGTTACACATGTGCAAACAGCACACATATACATACAGTATGTGCAGGTCTTCTATCAATGGACATTTCTATTTGCTCCTAATTTTCTACCGTTAACAGTCTATTTCCTTCCTGAGAAGCCCTTTCTCGATCTGCCTGCTTAGCAAATTCATCTAACCTTCCATCTGCCAGCTGAAGCATCATTTTCCCTGTAAAATGTCTTCTGGACTCCTTGGCCTCACATCCATACCTCACATAGAAACAAACAGTCTGTCTTCTGGGGTGTGACAGTGACTTGGCCAACATCTAGTGAATGGCTGCTGTTTGCTAAGCTCAGGGGTAAGTGTTGGAGGCAGCTTAGTGTGAGCAATGGGGGTTTAGACCTTATGCCTGCACACTTTCATTCTAGAAGAGAATGCTGAAAAATGAACGGTTATTTAAAAAATGGCTCAAAAGATGCTGGACATGAGAAATGTAGAGAACACATCAAAATCAGACATTTCTCAGACTACTTGTAGATATGCATAAGAAAATAAGATAAAATATCGAATTCCAGAGGAGCGATGAACATTTTATAATACATCTATGTAATAGAATGGCATCTTTTTACCTTACACATGCTTCAAATGGGAACTGGCTTTCAAAATACAAACTACTCTAGAGACACTTGTATATTGCATATATCCCAAAATCCATGCAATGATCTTCTTAGACTGGAAATAAAGATATTTCTTTTTAAAAATTTACAATTATTGTGTCACCGCTGGGAGATGTCACTTAGTGGAAGAGACATTGACCAGCCAGCATTTATGAGACTCAGTCCCTGAGAAAATGTGCATGTGAGTGTATTTGGTGTGTGTGGATGCATGTGCCGTGCATGTGTGGAGATGAGAGGACAACTCTATGGAGTGTGTTCCAAGGTGCAAACTCAGGAAGCCAGTCTTCAACAGTGAGTGACTTTTCCTTGAGCCATCTTACTGAGCCCGCACTGGCAGTTTTTCTTTTTTAAAGAAAGAACAAATACGAAATGGTCTTCACACAATTAGCATGGTACATTAAGATGAACTCCACACGAGGCATGCAATTAATTCTACACAAATGTATTATCCAAAATGTCCAGGATTTTAATTATTATATTAAGAGGGGCGAGCAGCTTTGGTACGCCATCTAACATAATAGCTGTTGCAGTTTTCAGCAGTGATATTGGACAAGCAGGACAAGACTTGGCTTCCTGGGCAGTGTCAGCGATCCAAAACCTGGTTACGAAGCGAGACTATGCTTCCCAGAGTGGCATTTGAGCGGCTCAGATATCTGTCCTCAGGTCTGTCACTGTGGTACATGCACCTTACTCCTTGGTGACAGCGTCACTCGCTTACGTGGAATCTATTACTTGGTTTAACTTTACATTAATTGTGACAGTCTATCTGGATTCTTAGTCTGTTCCAGAGAAGAAACTGCCAATCAAAACAGAAGAAAACGTTTGCCTCTTGGTAACAGAGGCTTAAAATAAAATACAAACTAAGAATTCTGTGTGCTTTTATGTGTGTGTGTGTGTGTGTGTGTGTGTGTGTGTGTGATGCTGGGACTGTGCACATACTAATCAAGTGGTATAACTCTTTGCTTCAAACCTAGCACCTAGCTTTACAAACCTGGCCTCTCATTTTGGAAGCTGGTCCTTGAACTTGCTAAAAAGCCCTGGCTGGCCTCCAGTGTTCCACTTCCTGTCTAGGTCTCCCAGTTACAGTCTACCACCACCATAGCTAACTAAAAACATCCGGTGAAACCTTTACAATCTACCACAATGATGCTTTTTAATGAGAGCGACACTGAATCTTCTATAAAATGCCAAATAAAGCCCAATAAACTGCTTAAGAAAAAGGACACATTTCTAGCACATTTTAGAAAGTCCCTGAGTAATATTACAAAATTATTTTTTCTGAAAGAGTGAAGTTCCAATTATGCTGTTCATTTAATTGCACTTATTTGCTTTTTGTTAATCCAGGATAAATGATGCCCCAAAGATCTGCTGCCTTTACTAATTTACATTGAGCCGATTTTAAACTGTGGCATACACATGAGATTTACACTACATTATATGACAACAGATTGCACAGGTAACTTCCCTGGGAGGGATAATATGTATCTTAAAATGCACCATCACCATTAGCCAAAGTATTCCTGACATGGGCTCAGGACTGTGCTAGGATATCGATTTATTAAGAATTAATCCGAAAAGCTACTTTCGCTTTCAAGATTGGGAAGATACTCTAGACCTTGCTCATTTAAAAAAATAGCTCGCTGTACAACTATTACATAAGGATACAGTTTGATCACTCGGGTAATCTTTTGGTTTCTGTGCGCATCAATAACTGTTTCCAAATGCTACCGAAAATGCTTGAGAGTAGATACCTTCATCCACAATATTATCTTCTCCAGTGAGCATTTTAACGCAGGCATACCAACCACTTTAGAGTTCAGGGTGAATTGAAGATGTACTTTAGTGTTTTTTATTTTTCATTTTATTTTTATACCAAATAAAACCAACTTTCACAACCGCTCTTTTTCTGCTGGTAATTCTTTTCATGGCGAGATACTAAAGTGAAAAAGAAACGTGACATCTGGGGTAGGGAGGGGCGTCAGAAGGAGTCTTCACAAGTACTATTCGCGAGGGGAGGGTTTTAAAGCGGAAAACACAAGAGGGCGAGATCATGGTTTCGTATTATCCTCTCCTCCCTCCACTTTCTCGCTTCGCCAATCTGTAGCCCCCTCAAATTTAGAGGCGGGTTCAGTCAGACGAGGCTGCAGGAAACCCAGGTGCCCCTGCACTGCCACCCTGGCTTCGTGATGTAATTGTTATTTATTGAGACTCTGAACCGAGCACAGCTGCTTAAAGAAGTGACAGCCCATCTCCTAGTCCTGTTGGGTCAGATCCTTCCTGGGGGTGGTGCAGATGGGCCGGCAGACCCTGCAGGAGACTTCGCAGTGACAAAGCAGCAGAAGATAAACCCGTTTCCTGGGTCCTGCGTCCGTCTAGGGAGCTGAGCTGGGCACTCCTCAGGTCTCCTTTCCAGTTTTCCGCTTGGAATCCCGCCACATTAATTACTGGGTCCTACTAGGTGCTGGGCATGGGGGTCAACATGACCTAGAGTTATAGCGCCTTCCCTTCCGGAATCTAAGCGAGACACAGATTCCTAGGAGGTGGAAATTGAGGGTGGGTAAAACAGAAGCCAAGAGAACGCGTGCTGTGGGGTGAAAGGGGAGGAAGGGAGACCCTTAAGGTGCCAGCCCCCAGGTGGAGACCCTGGGGAAGGGTTAGGGTGTCCTTATGCCTCTGCGGTGCCCACAACGCTTGCCCAAGCCTGGGTGACAGGGACGATGATCGCCTGGTCCCCAGGGACGAACTGTCCAGGCGGCTGGACGGGGCCAGAAAGCCAGGGCTCCGGCTCGGGCAGCAAGGCACCCCCCTCTCCCGGTCGAACTGTGTCCTCTCTCTACCTTCAAGGCCGCGCAGCCCCGGGTACCCCACCCGGAGCACCGGAGAGGAGGCCTGCAGGAGCCGGGCAGGCTCCCCAGCTCCAGCGAGCCGCCGGGTACGCGATCAGCCCGGGTGACAATGGGAGGGAGGGGCAGAAAAGGGTTAAGAAACTTGGCTGAAGAGCTGAATGGCGTGGAGCAGCGAGGGGAGGGACCCGGCCGCCGCGAAGTCGGCGGCGGAGGGAGGAGCGCGGCTGCGGCGGGCGGGCGGCGAGCGAGGCGCTCAAAGTCAGCCTCGCAGACATTGCAGCAGAGCCCCGAACTCGGGAGGCGACGGCGATCGCGGCGCAGGCGGAGGACGAGCCGGCCCCAGCCCGCCCGTGCGCACCGCCCGTGGCCTCGCGCGGCCGCAGGGCACGGCTCACCCGGGAAGGAGAGAGCGACGCGGATCGGCAGCCCGGAGCCCAGGCGGCCTCGGTGAGTGGCGATCGCGGCCCGGGCTCCGTGCGGAGCTGGCAGAGCGGACGCCGAGTCGCCCGGGCACGGCCTGGGTGCGCGGCCCGGGGAGGCGGCGGAGGCCGGGGAGGCCCACGGGGGACGCCGGCGACACGGATCCCGGGGAACAGCTTGCTGCCGCGCCCGGCTCCGGGTCTCCCCGGGAACTCGCGGGCCCCCCCACGGCCGGCGCGGCCGCCAAGTTGTAGAGTTCCCAGCCGTGGGATCGTCCGTGCCAGCCTTGGCGCGAGGGGCGCAGCCTCCCTGGGTGTGCTGCGCCGGGACCCACGCGGGTGGCCGGGTCGCGGGGCCCGGGTCGAGCCCGCTCGGCTGCTCCTGTTGGCCCCGAGCCCCGGGCGCTGGCTGCTGCGCCGCTCGGTCCTGCCGCCCAGCGGTGCCCGCGGTGGCGCCCGCGCTGCTCCCCGCCTTTAGCTGGTGCCTCCCTGCTCGCTGCTCGCCGATTCCCGGCAGGGAAAAGTGACTCGGACAGGGACAGAGCTGAGCCCCAGGCCAGGCCTGCTGGACACAGGTCCCTGCCTGCCGAGGGAGGGCGAGGCCCCTTGCACCCGGAGGCCTCAGCCTAGTTTCTCCCAGCATCCGAGAGCGGGGTTTGCGTTTAGCGTGAGGCTGCTGAAGTCCTGGGAGACGCTCTTCTCTCTTGCGCCGCTCTGCTCCTTACTCCTGTTGTTTGGGGAAACCCTCTTCCGTGGCAACACTCCCCAGACCCTCCCATCCTTCCCAAAGTAGTTTCCAAATTTTAATCAGGAGTTGATGTTCAGACTGAAGGAACAAAGGAATCCACTGTGTTTAAAAGGCGGACAGGCGGTGAGCCTGACACATGTTGATCTCTGAGGCATTCCAGGAGTTTCTACCTTCCATCATGTCAGTAATTTAATTGGATTCTGGCGGTCATAAACGAAGAACAGAATGTTAGGTAATTTTATGTTAAGATACTTTTTTTTTAAATTAATGGTCCATTTTAGTTGGAAAGTCCCGACGTTCTAGGTGTAAGAACTTTTAACTCATTTTTGAGACACCAAGCTTTTGAGTTTGTCTGCTAATGTAAATGATTGTGACACCGAGGGAAAACCGTGTTTTAGAGGAAGAGAGAGAGAGAGAGAGAGAGAGAGAGAGAGAGAGAGAGGAGAGAGAGAGAGAGAGAGAGAGAGAGACTGTCTAAAAGTAAAACAAGATTGGTGTGTTTGTCTGTATCTGTGTACAAACATATGCATGCATAAATGATATGTGGTCTTCGTATTTCCTGGATTTTGTAAAGCAAGGGGCTTCAGGAATTCATTCTTTAAAGTTATGAATTACATTGAACCTGCTTATTAACCTGCTAATTAGTGAATCATAGGTTTTAGCAAGTGGGCGGCACCTTCCCGATGGTATTATTCAATGTTCAGTCATCAGTTTGCCACCTTTTTCTAAGAGACAGTGAAGTAAGTCCACTTTTTAAGCAAACAGTGCTTCATGTGCATGGCCCCTAAATGTGGCTGCTGCCTGGAGTGTGTTGAAATGTCCTTCTACTTCCAAGTGAGTTGCCCTGCTTTCGCCCAGCAGTTTGGTAATGTCCATAGGGTTTAATTGACTCAGGGAGCCTGGCTTCAGCACCAGTAGCAACTTTGTCTGCATACTTAGTTCCTATAGACAAAGGAGAAGCAGTCACTACCTGCATAGTCTAGGACTAGATACTTACTCCAGCCTGCTTTATCCTCTGGTGGGGAGATTTCTTTCCAAAGTTAGCCTGCACAGTACAGGAGGAAAGTCGAGGTAAGAAGTAAATGAAGAGGGCAGTTAGTTTGGTTGCTGCTCTTACACGGATGAGTCCGTGTGGTGCCTTTGAGATCGTTGAACATCAGGTTTAAAGCCCTCGAGAAGACTGAGAACCTGTGTTTTCCAAACTTTGTTGAACTTGGAATGTTCTGATTGAGCTATCTGGAAATATTGTGAGTTAGCAGTGGAGAAGTGTTTGTGGCTGAGGTTAGGGCTGCTCTGTCTGGGCCCTCCAGTTTTAAGAGCAAAACATTGTGATAAAAAAAAATAACCTATACCACCACCTAGAGTCTGTTAGTTTATGGCTCCCTGAGTTTGCTTACATTCATCCACATGTCCCTATGGTTGCTGCATAGTCAAAACATGATTGAGAAGTTCAGACTTCCCAAAGGCCATCCAGAAGAACAATTACTTAAGCAATAAGTAGCAAGGGCCGATTTAAATTATCCACGCCACCTTCAGAACAGAAAATTATGACATATCAAACTCAAGTGGGCTAGTCTCCAAAAGATATTAATTCAGAAATGTAAGGCAGAGCCTTCTAAGTGTGAGCTCTAGGGGTGGCTGTGACTGCTAAGAGATTTTCTGTTTTCAGAGACTCAAGAACCATTACGAAATCAGTGTTCTCAGTGCCTTTTGTGGTTCCGAGGAAACAAAAGCAATGATTAAAAAGAAAAAAGTAGAGAGAGGGAGGAATATTGCCACTACAAAAATTCTAGCCATTGGAAAGGTCAGGGAGAATGTAGACTGGGTGGAATTGGGCTTCAAATATGTGAGAATCCGGTCCACGTGGAACAGAGTGAGGATCTGCCCTGCTGCTGGTGGGTGTGCAGTAGAGCAGCCTGTGGAGCAGGAGACCTCAGGGAGGCAGCCTCTGCACACTGGCCAAGGAGGAAGTAATGTTCCTCCCTTAAACGTGTACCTGAAAGATGGCCTCCGAGATCTTTAATTAAATATCAGCTGAACAGAGAGAACTAGAGCACTGGATTAATTCTGTCAAACATCACTATTTTAGAACATCGAGGACAACTAAAAATGAAGTAACTCATATCTGAAAGCAGAGTTTTATAGGAGGTGACAGATGAGACAAAATATGTCAGTCTAATGGAACACATGAGGAGATGAGGGTAGCTATGCCATCCTCGGCTCTCTAGGCAGCCGAGAGCAGAGCGGGCTATTATTACTTGTGCAGATTTCATCGCCAAGCCAGTGTAGAATATCATGGTCTGGAGACCATTTTATATCTGAGTGGCCTAGGATCTGAGGTCAAAGGTCTTAGATGATTTTTGTTTGTAAGCCTGAAAATTGTGAGCAACTTCTGTCTTCCAGAAAAGCAATAGCACTGTGGTGTGGGTGTGTGAAGTTAAAAGGTCATACAGCTGAAAATATGTTTTAAGTTGTTGAAATTTTAATCAGTGATGAGTCCTTTTTGTGTTTTAAAATGTAGGCTTCCTGACATGTTTCAGTGGCTCAATTTCTCTCTCTACTCCCACTCTCCTTCCCACGCCTCCCCCTCCCCCCTACTCTCTAAAATAAACAAATTACACGTCTTTAGCCTTTTTTCTCTCTTCCATGAACATTGCTTTAATTTGTGAACTTTCTTTTGTGACTGTGGCAGGGCGCAGTTTATGTTGTAGCTTTTCAGCCTTCCATTTCAGGTGACTGCTACACAGACATGAATGGATTTTGTACTCTCAAGTAAGCCTTGACTTTTAGAAGGAGGATGCCTGAAGAAAACACATTTACTGTTACTAGCAAAACCCTGTGTGCCAATGCCTTCCAACTGGAGACATGGTTTCATTGAAAATACCTTGACTGCTCTTGAAGAATTTTCAGCAGAGTGTGGTGGGCTGACTTCCTGGACGTACACAGTTGGGCCTGAGAATTCAACAGCTGGCAATTCATTTCCTTACATTGTAGTTTTGCAGGAACCAGGGGATGAGCATGCTCATTCAGAAGGAACTAGATAATAACGGTCAGAAACCTCACACCAGCGTGGAAGACCAGGCTTGACAGAGGATGAAGGAGGCCAGCGGAAGGGAGCTGGGACCTGCAGAAAAGTCGGGGTGAACAAAAAGTCAGTGGAAGAGAGAGAGCTTGTTTCCCAGTCCCGTTTGCCTCTGACGCTGAAGCAGGGGCATGATTGCTGACGGTAATGGATTCCCTTGTGTGAGGCCAGCAATAGTACATAAATAGTGATTGTTGGAGGGAATGAAGTGACAAGTTCTCCATTTGTACAGATTCACAGTGAGTTTGGAAATGTTCCTTAAGTGTATCTATCTGAAATGGAAGGGAAAAAATTGGGTACCAGAATAGAAACAAGAGGGACAGTTTACTTGGAAGAAAATGAATATTATCTCCCTTTTCTGTTTCATCTCTTTTTAAGATCTGGAGGTTTTTTTTAAAGTATCGTTGTGGACATAGAAATCTCAGTGCTGGGGTTTGGGTGATGACATGGACATCTTTTAACAGAATCTGTGATGGAGATGGGTTGGTGTAACTGACAAAAGAATGCTTTGTTTAAGTGTGTTGTGCTTCTGATTCAAGGGGAATGGACAGCAGAAGTCTCATCAGGGTTTTTATACAAACAGTTTATATAGTTGCCCATCATTTTTCCTTACCTTCTTCATCGCTGATATTTAACATTCCATTTATATATGTACAGAATGAGTAGAAATTCCAAAAATTGGATTGGAGTTTATTTCAAACAAAAACTTTGGTGTTTCTATGGGTATGAAAGATCGTGAAAGCTGGTATGTGAACTACTAGGAAGTCATGTCATTTTTTTGTTATACTGTTACAATATATTCTGTATCATTGACCATAGCATTCTAATTGGTCCCTATACTTTCTTGCAGTCATGTCAGCTAAAACATTATAAAGCTTGCGGTGTTATGGATCATCGATATGCCTTAAACAAGACGATTTTCTTTAGGTTCCTACAATGGAGAATAGAAGTGGATCTTCAAAACTGATCCATTTTACAATAATGTTAGGATTTTGAATCGTACTAGGGCTATTTGGCCCAGAACTCTAGGGGTGCTATAGAGAGAAACAAATCTGAAGAATTTAGAAGTTTGGCAACCCAAAGAGCAAGAAAAGAAAGCCACTTAGGTACCAAAGCAAAGCATAGTATCTGCATTAGTAAGTTAAAAATTTTAATGTTATGTCAGCTTCTAAGATACATTACTCTTGAAGATAACCAGATGGATAATTAGAAATTATGATTCACCTGGTCTGGGTTTTTTAGTTGAAATAATGCCATGTAGGGTGACAGCATATATTGAAACAAAGTTTGGAAAGGTAATTGTGACATCCCCATACTTTCGCCCCTCACTCTTTCAATAGATGGGACTGGAGCAAACCAAGGATTTTGTTTAGAAAATTGGAAACTGAATTAGCATTGATAGCGCAAATAGTTGTATTTGAAATTTCAACCTCTAATTGTTCATTCTCCACTCAAAGTTTTCACCTTCCATACTTAGAAATTAAAAGCTGTACATCAAAAACCCACCTTTTGTTGTTGCGATTTAGTTTTTTAAAGTATTTTCTAGTTTTTTTCTTCAAAAATACCTTTAAGGATGAAAGGAAAATATCTTTTATTTGCCTTAAATTTTGAGTGACTAGCCCAGAGTTTCAAGAAACATTCAATTAGAAGCTGGCTAGGAACTTAAGTCCTTGACCTGAGTTTCCCACCCAGACTAGGCGCCTCATTGCTAGTGTTTACTGAGAGCTTTGGTGGAAGGGGATCTCTCACTTTTGGACTTCTAATTAAGAAAGCCGGTTTTATGATGGGCAGGGTTACTCCTTTTGAAGCCTGCAATTTCCATCTGCTGCAAAGGATTGTGGGCAACTCGGGAGCCATGGAGTTTGGAGCCTGTGGTGTTAGTTTGCCTTGACTGTTTTACTTCATGTCCTTTACCAGCTGTGTGAAGGTACAAGGTAACTTTGTGATGACTGGCTTTAGCGTAAGTTAGAAGGAAAGCTTCTGGTTGCGTGTAGTGGTTAAGCTGGCTTCTGGTGGTTATGTACTTCTAACGGCTGACATAATGTGCGAACACCTTAAATATCATTGCATTAAAAATGTCAACACGTGTGTGTTGTTGTTGTTATTGAGGATTGAACCTAGAGCCTTGCGCATGCTAGGTTTATATGTGGTCTACCACCGAAGAACACCTGCAACCTAAGAGATGATACATTTAAGAAATGGATGGGGAAAAACAGAGTTTAGAGTTTAGGTTTTTGATTCCTGAAATTTGAGCTTTAAGTAATGTAGTAACAGCAACATTGATCTCTACAGTGGCAAAGAAACAAATTCCGGACGGGGAAACAGAAGGGGAAGTATGGGAAGCATGAGAAAACTCCAGATTAATTAATTAATTACCCTTGCAGTATTTCACCCAGAGGACCATTTACATAAAGGATCATGCAGGATCGGGTTTGATTTTTTTTTTGCAAAAAAAATAAAATAAAATAAAAAGCATTAAAAATAGTACTTCTGTTTTCCTGTCTACATTTCTTTTTCTAGTGCCCTGTCCTCTACTAAGTCAGTATTGGATTCTGCTAAAAGGGAAGTCCTTTTGTCTCCCTGGGCAACAACATCCGTAGCACGGAGGTCAGAATTCTGAGGTTCTGCTGCTGTGTGTCAGTACATATTGCTCATGACTTCAAACTGGTGATCTGAGAAGTAGAGATGACTGAGTGAGAACTTGCCATGCGCAGAACTGGTACTGCTACATGCCTTTTGCTGCCCTCCCCCCCTCCAGGAGGAGGAACATGAGCAGGGAAAGGAAGTACACACATCCTGGGGAGGCTACCCCTTGGTTCCAGGCACTCTTCTGCCAGGGCTACACGCGTTTTTCACGTCTAATCCTTGTAACTCCCCCAGAGACTCATGGAGATTATTTCCTCTAGTTTATAGATACACAAACCCAGTTTGTGAGTTGCTAGAGTCCCTTGCCTGAGGTCCACAGCTAATTTCATTTGCCACGAGAATATGCCCTCTTTGGAAAGGGAAACTAGCTGCCCGCTGACTTTCAGGAAGCCATTCGGAAACCCTGCTCTTCTCCCTGATAGTCACCAAACCAAGGTTCCAAGGACAGACCTCACAGCCTGATACTCACAGCCCAGTTTCTCTGGGAAGGCCTCTCTTTTATGGGTTCCTCAGCTGCCTCCCCTTGACCAGAGGGAGACTTAGTCCCCAGATGCAGCTGGCTCCTATCCCCAAACTTAGTACCCAAGGACAGTTGGCCACTCTCCCCCCAGGCCTGGCTCTTGGGATGTCTACCACAGAAGTATTGCAGTGTTCTTCCAGGCGGGGAGTGCTGCTGTGTTTCTTGATAGAATTCATTAAAATAGCTTGTCATGGTCTTAGTCCTGGTGTTCCCAAGGCTAGCTGTGTTCGTCCACTTCAGGGAGCTGCTGTAGCAAAAGTACATTAGCCTTCCTGGTTGAAAAATTGCAGCTCTTGACTATACTTAACGTGATTTTCTTTTTGCTACCTTTTCTTCACCCAAAGTCGTTTTGTTAAAGACTGTAACATGTTAATCAAGTACAGTCTGAGCTCCAAACAGGAAGTGGGGAACGCATTTGTGAGTTTATTGGAAGGACGGAGATAAGGGACAATTGGCTTCATTTGGGGAGTAGACCTTGGTGAGGAGGGTGCACTTCGACTTAGGAGACTGGTGGCACTGAGTGCATTTTTAAGTACACACCGGTCATGTGCTTTTATTGTTGGGGCGATGAGAAATGGAGTTATAAACCTCCCCACCCCTTAAAAAAACAAAAAAAACCCTTGATTCATTTAAAATGTATGATATTCGGAACCCCAAACCACTCTGGGTGGTTCCCTATACATTGAAAGGTATAAACTATATTGGAGACATAGAATGAGATATAAAGTCAATATGCATAATAATTTTAGTATGCTTTGAGCGTTGAATTGCAAAGTAAATGTTGGGCAACAAAGGAGTCCCATAAAAGCCGCAAAAGAATGTTTGCTTGTCTTTTATTAAGAGACTAGATATCTTATTCTGGCTAAATAAGAGAGGAACTCTCAAAGTGAACAATCTGGGGAGGGAAGTCTTCTGTTTCAGATTCTGCATTACTATTATTTCTCTCACCCTTCCATGCCTTTGCTGAGTTAATTGAGATAGACTGAATCTCTGCGATAGCAAACATAAGGGTGGATTGAGAGTTTTTAATTTACCATCTGGTACTTTCTTAGTGTCCACATGCTTTGTATCAGTGAGACCAAACCCAAGGTAGAGCATAGCTCTGATTCTGAGGAGGCCCTTCCCCCACCCCCAGTGTGCATCAGTGACATAGTGTCTTCACTGAACGTTGAACCCCCACCCCCACCCCTATGTGAAGCAGCGCCTTAGTGTCTTCACTGAACGTTGAACCCCCATCCCTACCCCCATGTGAAGCAGCGCCTTAGTGTCTTCACCGAATTTTGAATCTGCACAAATTAAAACACTGCCGTGGTGTATATCCAGGTTGGGAGAGGACCTGATAGAAAACCATAGATGGGATGAATGAAGCACAGCATCTAGATGGTCTCGTCCTGCTTCCTCCCCAGTGGAAGTACTCACAAGTACTTGGCACCTCTGCATGGTTTCCTTTCCCCTCCATCCCAGTCCCTTCTGTTTAGTATTGCTTCCCTTTAATTTTGGAATTTCTCCTCCACCCACTCCCACGGATCCATGCTTTACAACTGAACAAACTATTACTAAATCTTTTAGTACCTTTTGTCACTGTTAACTGCAAAAGTCCCCAGAGGAGGAAACTAAGCTTGTAAAAATTGTAAGTTAAGTATAAAAATTATGTAGTTGGAAGCTGGATAGACCCAGGAGGAGAAGTCATGTCTTGATTTCCTTGGAACTCTTCCGTTTCTGGTTTTGTTTTCTCGCTGATGTTAAGGAAGGAAAGAGAGGAGTTGGGAGTGGAGAGAGAGTAGCAGGTGAGATGGAATCAACCTTTGGCAGTGGACACATCAGTGAAGAACAAGTTAAGACCAAGGCCAGTGCTGGGTCTGAAGGGGTGAATAGTGGGCAGCTACATCCCTGTGGTCTCGGTACTTCATTTCCTTGTCATCCTCCGAGCAGCCTAGGGTTCTTTTCATAGTCCTGCGATTTGAATACGGTGTCTTGGCCATTTTGTAGTGCAGGTATGTGAGTATTTATGCAAATACTTTGTGTTGCGTCTTCACACACTTTCAGTTCTGTTGAAACAGCAACAGGGTTGAGGTTTCCTGAGTTGTCTCCCTTCCACGTTAGGGAGTCTTTGATATCATTCTTTTTCAAGGGTTTTGTAGGAAGTCCTGCAGGTGAGACTTCAGGGGGTAGCTTCTCTGACATTTCTAGGAGACATAATCTCAAAGCCAACACCTCGATCCTCTGGCTCTTACAGTCTTTCAACCCCATCTTCCAAACAACGATCCCCCAGGCTTTGGTGCAGACTCTGCGTTTTTCACCAGTTGTGGTTTACCGTGGTGGTCTGTGTCTGTTGCAAAGAGGGGTTTCCTTGTTGAGAGGTGGGCACTGCATTGATCTGTGGGTATAAGGACACATATTCAGGATGTAGTCAGGGATTATGCTGGCTTAGTAAAGTGATGGTGGTAGGTTCCCTTAGACAAGGAACTGTAGGCAACTAAGGAGTGCTGAGAGTTGAAGAAACAGTCTTCCCTAGAGAAAAACATACCCATTGGTTAACCTACAAAGAAGGTCAGCTCTGAGGATGTACATGCAAGTACTATTGTATGGACAGGGCAGGCAGGCTGTATTTATTTAGGAATACACACACATAGAAATGCGCACACCACCACCACCAACAACATCAATAGCCGTGGAAGCAACAATTAAAGAAAAAGAGGCCCGGACATTTGTAAGAGAGCAAGGCAGAATATATGGAAGGAGTTTTAGTGAAGAAATGGAAGGGGGAAATGATGTGATTATAACCTAAAAAAATTTCATGAACTATCTGGAGATTCCCCCATGGAGGGCCTCACCCTCCCTGGGGAATGGAGTGGGGACTCGAGGGGCTGGGGAACCTGGTTGGGGGGGTGGAGGAGGAGGGGAGGGAGAGGGAGCTGGGATTGACATGTGAAGCAAGCTTGTTTCTAATTTAAATTTAAAGAAATCAATAAAATAAAATGTTAAAAAGCAGCAGGGAAACTTCCTATTTGCAGATTTAGCAGAACCAGAACTAGGCACCATTAGTTGACTGGTGTGACCCAGACTACTCTCAACCAGCCCACCTAATGACAATCAGTGTTCTAAAGCTATCAAAGGGGCTGCTTGGGGTCCTTATAGTCAACTGAGAGTACAAAACCTATGGTTTTATGGGCATTAAGCCAAGTCTTCACCTGTAGAAGAGAGGAAGAGAACAAAGCTAACTATAACTCTTTCCACAGGCCACAGTTGACCTGTGGAACCACCTTGCTTATGGTGACAATAGGCAAGAGGGTATAGAAGTTGCCTGCACACCCCCTCCAAGCATGCGCTTTCCCTCGCACTGTTATATATTCACCTATCCAAGTAGCCCCATTTGGCCGGTGTTCCTTCTCAGTAGACTATGAACTTCATGCAGAAAAGCTTGTTCATTGATAGGTAGCTCATGCCCTAGGGCCTGCCACAAAGGAGACTGTCCAGTCAATGGATATTGTTGACTAGAATTGCACCAATCTCAATCTTTTGTTCATGGCAACTGTTAATTGTTATGTGGAGCTTACGAATCATAGCTGTTGTGCATTTCTTTGCTCTATTTAAATTAGCACTTCTAAAAGGAAGAATGCTGTATGCTTAAAATATATCTTCTTTTCGGTTGTATTAATTAGGAGAGAGAAAAGTGAGCACAACTGTTGGTGACATTATAATTAATTGACACTTGAAATGAGAATTTGTTTTATAATAAATACTGTCTGCAAATTATACAAAGTGGATTAGAAAATATGTTTAGCAAAATCTGTAGACAACGTTTAATTTCTTTCTTCCTAGTTTATTTTTGAGGAAGTGAAACAAAGTATTTCTGAACCCTTTAAGCAGTTTCCTTCGTTCTCTTCTGGTAGCCAAAAGGACAGATCAGCTTGGCATGTTTAATCGTCTGGATTTAACTGCTTAGGAAGATGGACACATCTTTTAAAAACCATCTTAAAATTTTATGTCTAGCCAGATGTGGTGATGCCAGGGATACAGGGGTAGGCAGCTTTCTGTGAGTTCTAGGCCACTGTGGTCTACAGCCTGAGTTCTCCAAGGTTGGAGCCGGTGGGGAAGGGTTGTCCGAAACAAAACAAAATAACAAAATGTATGTATAGACTTAATTTTGAGGGTAGGAATGTGGTTGATGGGGCAGTACTTGCCTACTTTTTTTGTTTGTTTTGTTTTGTTTTTTTCTGGTTTTGAGGTAGAGTTTCTTTGTGTAACTATGGCTGTCCAGGAGCTACATATGTGCACAAGGCTGGCCTTGAGCTCAGAAATCTGCATGTCTGCTTAGTGCAGGCATTGAAAGTGTGGGCCAGTGCACTCACTTGGATAATTTTGGTTTTTGATACCCTTACAGAGTTAACAGATCAAGAATGATCAATGACCCAAAGCCTGGTAGCATTGTAGGATGGCAGTCGCATAGGAAACCCTTTGTAAGGTTCAAAGACAGGTCTGCCTTTCTGTGGCCATGAATCCTGTCATAGTGGCATTGTGTTGATGGATAATTAATAATACGTAGCCGCTGAACGCTTTAGTTTTAAATGCTAGATAAATCATACATTATCTACTTATGAACATAATATGAAAGCATTGTTATTTGTGTGCATGTGTGCATGTGTGTTTATGTGTGTGTGTGTGTGTGTGTGTGTGTGTTGTTTGTGGGGGCACCAGGACGACAGGGCACCCTTGTGGCTGTTGCTTTTCTTTTGCTACTTGGGCTTCAGGGATTGAACTCAGGTCGTCTGGCCTGGCAGCTCATGCTTTTGCCTGCTGAGCCTGCTCCCCAGCCCAAGACACAGTATTCGGTGAGCACAACTTCACCTGTGCCTGGTAGTGATTGCTGGTGTTTCTTGAGTTTGGCCAGTGATGCATCCACAAGTTTCCACTTTTGATTCGCTCTTGTATATTCCCCTGAATAATGCCCAGGAATTCTTTCTTTGAGGGCGCTGTTCTGGTAATATAAATACACCCACGGACTGTTTTCACCACATGTACATCCCACCCTTAACGTTAGAATTATTAGTTGTTTTGCACAAGTCAAAAATGATGCTGCCTTTGCAAACTTACATGTTCCATTTAATAGCAGGTAACCTTAAGCTTGTAAAGTTCAGAACTAAAAGTAGTTAAGGATGTTACTTAATATAGAAATGAGTTTTAAAATTGGTCCTTTTGGCCATGAACAAAATGGTACGATCTTGTTTTTAGCTCTTTGAAAAGCCTAAAGGTGACATGCATTAATTTGTTTTTATGTATGGCTATGACTGTGTGTCTGTGTGAGTTTATATGCACCATGCTTGGAGGTGGAGGCCAAAGGGCATCAGATCTCTTGGAGCTGGAGTTGCTCTGGCTTGTGAGTTGTCACATATG
This sequence comes from Mesocricetus auratus, assembly GCF_017639785.1. NCBI lineage: Eukaryota > Metazoa > Chordata > Mammalia > Rodentia > Cricetidae > Mesocricetus > Mesocricetus auratus. The sequence goes on from NW_024429192.1 coordinate 19,086,587, forward strand.
GTGTTGGGAACAGGACTTAGGTCCTCTGCAGAGCAGTAGGCCAACCTTAACCACTGAGTCACCTCTGCAGCCCCACAAAGCTAACCAATATGCATTTCCTCCTACTTGCTCCAAACATTTAAAATTATATGTCATTGATTATGTTTTAGCTGTTGTGTGAGAGCAATAAAGATTTTTTTTGCAGTGGTGTGAAGTGTACGTAAGGAGAATAAATAATACAGATTAGCATGGGATAAAACCAGCATGGCAACTAGGACTGTATTTGTTTCTATTTTACTGTGAAGTTTCAAAAGTTTTTGCTTCTGGTTTTTGTAATTCTTATTTATATATGTGTAGAAAAGATCCATTCGGGAACATACATGAACGATAACTTGGTGTTGTGATGTTGCATTCTGCAGCTCAAATTACTGGTTTAGTTGAACTTGTCAGTGAAGCATTGGGGGAAAATTACCTTTGCCCATGTTTGGGCAGTGCTGCAGTCCTTGGCAGTCCTCGGTGACCCTGGCCTTAGGATTTCTAAAGGGGAAAAGGAAGTGAACACAGAAGAGGAAGTGTCTTGGAGGAGAAAGGAAAAATCACTTCTAAACTGTAGTGAAGTCGTGGTTTATTTTGTTGCAGGGATTTTTTTAATGTAGCCTAAAGGATACCGAGAAGTAAAATAGTACTCTTAACGCTGTGCGGGGTAGTTTAGCTGTTAATCATAGGCACCGTGGTGTTTGATAGCTGTGGCGAAGCTATGAAATGGGTGAGTCATTTAATGTTTTCTGGCTTGTTCCTTTTATAAAATAAGGAGGCTGGGTGAGAATGGTAATGGGGTTCTTCTCAACTCTGTAAAACTCAGCGTGACTTCGGAAGGGAGCCTGGAGCTTGATTCTTTTTTTTTTTCTCTCTCTCCAATGCATCGAGTATCAAGGTGCGTAGAACCTAAAGCTAAGATGATGCCCCTTGTGGTTTTTGGAGCTTGGCATTTAATATTGTATAGCAAAGTTTTTAGTTTAACATAATTGAACTTGTACTGGATAGGGTTAATAGGCTAGAACAAAGGGTCAAAGCATAAGGCATTAGGCTTAATTAAGGGAGAGCCGGAGTGGCAGGGGTGTGTGACAGTTAAATGGGTTTCCCACAGACTAATGTCGGTTACAGTGCAACCATGCCTCAACTTAAGTGGGTTATTTTGTGCAAAGGGCAGCGGTGATTAGCAGTTTGACATGCCAGACACTTCTGGCCAATCCCATCTGTTTTAGAGGTTAAAAAAGCACACCTCTGTGAGCTGATGGATTGATTTGTGTGCCCGTCTGGTAAAGATTAGAAGTCCAAGGCCGGTGCTGTAAATGTCAGTTATGGAATATTGTACTTTCTTGGTTGGCTCATTGTTTTAACCGTCAACTGTTTTATAATGGGGGATAACGGCTGTTTATGGGGTTGCGTACAAAGTGGCCAGGTGAACAGGTGAGTTAGGAAGGGAAAATATTTCCTAGATGAAATTGCGTTTCAACATCTTCTATAGCAGGTGCCTCTAGTCATATGCAGTGCCTTTGACCCCTCCTCTACGGTTTGTGTCATTTTGTCCCTTTGTGTTGCCGGAGCAACATTGTCAGCCCAGGATGTAGAGGCGTCTTTATTTCAGCACCTCCTTTTCAAGCAGGTGGATGGTTTAGCCCCCCATCATTGTATGCATTTTATAGGAGGAGAAAAAAGTTAAAGGAGTCCACACAAGCAAGCGTGCACATCGTGCAAACACACACACACACACTGTCTTGCATCAGGAATGTACGGAAAATGAAGTTATTGTACTCAAATTTCCCAGTGCACGGTGATGTGGAAAAGAGACCCCACGAGAAACTAGTGGGGGACCTGGGCTTTGGTCTTTATTAGAATTTCCATGGAACAAGCATTGCAGGACAGGCAACCAAGTTCAAGATGAGGTAGTTTCAGTAAACAGTGGTTGGGTACTAATGAGCTACGTCTTCTTATATATAGCAGTGTAATAGCTGGTATTGCATAGTAGCTCTGAATTAGCTGTAGATATATAACTGATATACAGGAGTGGTCTTAGTTTGCTTCAGTGGTGTGGAGAAAAATATTGCTTCCTAGACTAGACTGTGGAGCCCCACACACTGGATTGATCACCGTGCATATATCAAAGGTATGCTGGGATTGAGTCCTTTGCTCCTCCAAGGGGGCAGACTTTAAGATAAAGAGATCATTAAGATGTCGCAACCTCACGATACACCGAATATGACAAGTAGAAAGTGTAAGCTATATGTACACATGCTTTACGGGTGAACTTCCTACAGCCATCTGAGAAGGAGGTAGAGCATCTGTGTTTCACCTTCTCTCTCTGAGAGAAAGGCCAGAACTTTGCCTGTGTCATAGACCCAGCCCACTTTAGCTGATGCTTCTCCACAAAGAGCATGGGGAAGAATGCGTACTTAAATTGCATTTTTAACTACACTCCAATACCATGAGATCACTTTGTTCTCATACTGTCCTTCATTTTCTGTGATTTTTTCCCCAGAAAGCAGTGTGATACTGTTAATACAGTTGGGTTTCAGTTCAAGATGATAGCAGTATCTAACAGTAAACGATGATGAAAATTGTGACTATGAGAATTGGCACCTACATGTTCTAATGGTCAAGGAATGGAAAAATCCTGACCTTATGCAGACGTTTCAGAACCTAGGATAGTGTCATCGTCATAATTGATGTGCTAGAAAACTTGAATCACTGCCTCATGAGATGGGACGTGGGAAGTGTGCGGAGAAACAAGATGGCCTTTCTATCAGAAGCTAATATTCCGTCTGAAGTGATAATTCAAATGAGAAAATGTAACCATGAACACTGGAAGTCATGCTGGACTTTTTCTCTTCAGCCTCATACTCTTTCTGGTAAAATAATACGAACCAGAAGTCCCTTTTACAAAGCTACAAATTGCCTGACCTTGAATTGTATTTCAAAACTAAGCTCATCCAAAGTGAATTAATGTATAGGTAGATATAAATGAAGCCCTTTAACTTATTAATTTAAAAGGATAAGGTGGGGGCAGAGAAAAGTTGGTGAAGGGTTTACTTACCGTGTAAGCAAGAGAACTTGGAATCAGAACCTTGGAACCTGCAGGCATCACACTTGGGATGTGGAGGCTTCATTCCTGGTGTTCTAGGACCAGTTAGACTTGCTGGATGGGTGAGCCATGAGTTCAGTGAGAGACTCTGTCTCAAGAAATACAGTGGAGAGTAATAGAGGAAGACATCCACCTTCAACCTCTGACCTCTACACTCATGAGCACACAGAATAATCACAACGATGTGATCTCATGGTATTGGGAATGTAGTAGTAAGGATCCATTCACTCCCATGCTCTTTGTGGAGAAGCGTCGTTTGAGGTGGGCTGGGCCTATGACATAGTTAAAGGCTGGCCCTTCAAGGCAGCAAGAGAAGGTGAAGACAGATTTTGTAATGTCGTATTTTTCCCCCTAAGTCATTTTTAAATTGCAAAAGATTGGCTTGGGTGATAAAATGTAAAAGTTCTTGGTTAGTGACTAAGCTATAGGAGATTTCCCCAGCTTAACAGACAGGAGCATCTGGAGAGACTTTCCTGTGATATTATATTAAACTCCAGACAAGTGCTTCCTGCTCTGCATTGGTGCTGGTGTATGTGCTTCTTCAGTATCTTACAGCCCATCTTTATAGTTTCCTCTTTTCTTGGGGTGAATTCGAGTGTTGCGATCTCTAATTCATTATAGAATTGCATTTATTACAGTAGAGGAACTGTCTTGTATGGCTGTTGTTCTGCTGTGTTTTGATATGTTCTGGAATGTTGAAAAGCACTCTTTGTGCCCCGTCATTCATGGTCATGGATTTCTTTTGTCCTACGGTATTTCCTTCCTCTTATTAATGTGGTGTTATTGGACTTGAGACATGGGAAGCACAGTCCTGTAGTCAGCCAGTGGAACTTATGTTTGTCCTACTTATTAAAAATGAAGCAGAAACTCTTGGCTTCTTTTTTTTAAATTTTCAACTGGAGCTGGAAAGGTCTTGTGTATGTTATGCAAGAACGCCATCACTGAACTACATACAGTCCTGGCCTCATAGATCCCCTTTTAAAGAAGAAAGAAAATCTTAATTAAAGTGTAACTACATCAGTCTCCCCTTGGTTTCCCAACCCCTCCCATGGAACCCCCACTTGCTCCCATTCAAACTCAGGATCTCTTTTTCTGTAGTTGTTAGCATAATGTATGTATATAAACGCAAAACATATATAAAAACAACTTGCTGAGCCCCTTTCCCCCCCTTTACCATTGCTTGTGTGTATATGATTTCAGTCCTGGTCACTTGCTATTGGATAACCAATTAGGAGACTCATTGGGGGAAGACTGTTTCTCCAGTCTTAGCGTTTCTTAGTTATCTGTAGTTCTTTGTCTCTGGGTAGGGCCCTGCTGTAAGATTCCCCTCTTCCATGTTCGGTGTTGTCGTCGTTCAGATCTTGTTTGGCAGTGATGTTGTTGAGGATTCATGGATGAAGCTTCCCTGTCCTTTTTGTTTTTTAGCAGATCCGATCTCACAGGAGAGTCCCTGTCCCTCTGGCTTTCATAATCCTTTAGCTCCCCTCTTCCATAATGTTCCCTGAGCTATAGGTGAGGGCGTTAGTTGTCTTGTAAATGTGTCAATTAGGAAAATGATTAGAAATATATGAGTTAGTGTTTTAATATACATAACATCCTTCATTTATATTTTTCCTAAAACTATAGCTTTTATAGATTATTTTTAGCTTCCAGAAATGTTTGTGAGATGGTAGAAAATAACTGTGTTATGTGCTTTGGTATTTTAGTAAGAAAGCCACAGTATAGTCTTACTCAAAGGCATTCTCATTGTCTTGTATATGTTTGTAAAATCAGTGAGTTTATGTGTGTGTGCACCTGTTGATTGTATTAAGCATTTGATGTCTCCTAATGAGGGATGGAGAAGGTGCCTCCATGCAGTTTTAAGTGGATCATTTCTCCGAGGTGAATTGCATACATTCTACATTCTGTACTCTGTGACCTTGCAGTCATGACTTCAGCCCAGAATAGTTTCAAAGTCATGTAAATGAATGCAATTAAGGTATTGCTTATCATCTTACATAGTTCAGATGGAACCTTACTGGATAGAGAGGTTTGCTGGCCTTATGAGGAAGGTCAGAATAAGGTTATGTTTTTATTACATAAAATGATACAGCAATATTTTTATTTAGCTGATGGAAAGCTAGTGTGATAATAGAAAAATCATAATTATTTTTTTCATTTCTCTAATTATCTGGATGTCTTTGTTGGGTTTTTGGTTTTGGTTGGTTGACTTTTTGTTCTGTTTGCTTGACTGTCTATTTCTCTCTAGAAATAAACTCTTTTAAGGGGATACACCTTTTGTCTACATGTAAAATGCAAGGAGCATCATATTCGGGATTATAATTCTGGATGTCTTTGACTAACACATAGAACCTGACGTCCTGGCTGTTGATGGGAGGTGGCTCCGGGCTTGCTAAGCGGATGTCCCAGGAGTACTTGTGATGTGACAGTTGGCACAGGACTTTCAGCCCATAGAGAACCACTGCATGGTTAGGTCCATGGGGGGGTTGGAATGAGCGCTGTTGTAGACGCTGGAGGCTGCGCTGAGAAGGAGCTGGAAGGGAGTGTGAACTTGTAGACTGAGATGTAGTGGTTACCAGCTGGCTTGGCTAGCACGAGGAAGCACCCCACAGGAAATGTGGTGTCTGTGTCTGAGTCTAAGGAGACCGAGAAATCCTAGCAAACTCAAGATAAGCTAGCTGTTTCATTTCGGTAGGTTCCTGTTCTGGTTTATGGATTTAGTTTTAGTACAGTTGTGATCCTGGAGAACTGATCGTACGTTATGGATTAGACAATGTAGAGGTCAACAGTGTGAACGCTTTGTGAGTCCACTGGAATAATGCTATAGTGAGGTCAGGGTGTGTCTGTCATACCTTCCCTGTCTCTGGCTGACTGCCTTGTTTGCTGGCACATTGATCAGCATAACATTTACAAAGCCAATGACTGTGGAGGCCATGTCTCTGCTGGCTAAATGCTTCCAGCAGCTGAGTGCATCCAACTTTGTAGCGTTTGGTCTGCCTGCATCCCAAGATAGTTATGAATAGAGCCCAACACAAAATCTTAACTACTTGAAACACAGAGAGAAGGGGGAGGGGGAAGGAAGAAGAGAGGGAGGGAGGGAGAGCAAAAGAGTCAGTCATTAGGTTCTTGAACTTGATCTTTTTAATTCAGTTGGGATTTCAAAAGGTTGGACAAACCTAACTTTCTCTTTGTCACTGTCATTCTGAATTGAGGATGGTTCTAATTCTGAGTTTAACTTTATGTTCCTACTGGGAGGTGTTTCAAACTCTTCAACCAAATACTTCCCATGTGCTTTCTCCCAGAAATCTTCCCATGATCCAAATTCTTCTGTATCTTCAGGTGGTGTCTTTTTGCAAGTAAGTCTGTAACACAGGTGGTTTAATTAGATGTGGTCAGCAGCCTCTCTCAAGGAAAGCCTGTGTGTATAAGACTCTCCCAGTACATGTACAGATTTGCTGCTTCTTTGAGATAGCTTATTTCATTTTGTCCATCGTTAATGTCCCATTTTCAAACGTGTTATTGAAATCATTATATGCACTCAAAGTAACACATATCTCTCTTTCTTTCAGAAGTGCGTGGATTGTGGGCTGTTGCAGATCTCAGTTCTCAGGAAGCATTATTTTAACATTCAGGAGAAACACATCCAAAAGGTATTGTACTTTCTCTCGTTGCTCCATTTTTAAAATAACTTATAGTCAAGCCTCTCAGTGATAGGAACATGAGACTATTATGCTTTATTCTGTTATTTTCTTTACCTTCGGTCTATTGATAACTTCCATCCCATCAACAGCCCCATTATTTCTTGGCTTGTTGTGAGAGGTGATGCAGTAGGTTATGATGGTTGGGATGTGTTGGAGCAAAACCTCTCACATCTTTATGGACAGGGAGCAGGTGTGAGGGGTTGGGGGGCATGGGAATAGGAATAAGACATGCCCTTCGAAGTCATAGCTGTCACAACCTACTTCTATCCAGGCCCACCCTCCTAATCACCATTTCATTGTGAATTCATCAGGCTTTAATCCATTGATGAAGTTAATACCCTCATGATCCAGTCTCCTCTGAAAAGCCATAAGAGCTGAAAAGTGCCTCTAACAAATGAGCTTTCTTGGGGACCACTTCAGAGCTACTCCCCCAGTGAAAAGCTTTCCTTCTTAATGGCCTGTTCATACTTCTTCCTTAAACAACATTGCCAGCTCTCTTGCTTGGAATAGAAATAGATTGTGGAGGACTACATAAGTATAATTAATAATATAATGTATCTGCTAAGGTTATACTGAGAAATGGGCTATCAAACAATGCGTTCACTAACTGAATGTCCATGGTCCACATTCACGTGAAACAGAAAATACCGGTTTTATAAATTATCTTTATCGTTTCTCAAGCAGTATGAATACTGAGGGGAGGATGAACATTGCTTTGTTTCCCAGGATATGGCAAATCTTTATTCTGAGATGTTTTGCTCTGAAAGATTCTTAGAATTTTTACTATATTTTGGGAAAATTTTATATGCTTAGAAATCTTGGGGTTATAAGGAATTTGGAGTTATGTTTATTAACCAAAGATAAGAATTAACTATTATACTTGCACACTTAAAAACAGAGCATCCAGCCAGGCGTTGGTGGCGCACGCCTTTAATCCCAGCATTTTGGAGGCGGATCTCTGTGAGTTCGAGGCCAACCTGGTCTACAGAGTGAGTTCCAGGACAGTCTCCAAAACAATACAGAGAAACTCTGTCTCAAAAAACAAAAAACATAAAACAAAACAAAACAAAACAAAATACAGAGCATCCAAGAGTAGTGGCAAAGAGGATCGTTCTACTTCTCAAGCCCTCATTTATGAAAATGTATCATGATCTCAGAAGAACTGTGTGTGACGAGCATCAAACTGGATGCCACCATTAAAGAGAAAGTCCACATTGAGCATAAGTATTATGTGGGCAATTCCTTGACAAATTCGCCATAGGAATTGCTTTGAAGTAGTTTCGTTGAAGTTGTAGTACATGAGTCATGCTTTAAAAAAAAAAAAACTTCTCACTTAGAAGACATTCTTCCCCGAAGTGTAGCTTCATCCACCCTTCCTTGGGAGCTCTGTGTCAAGCCTCAGTTGTCAGGCTCCATGGGTGTGTCTAGATTTCTTCTATGCAGCATGCAAAGCCACGTCTTGGCACTTGTTGAAAGTCACGTATTACTGAAATTCCATCTGGTGAGCACAGGAAGTCCCTTCCTTACCCTTTTAGCCATTTGTTAGCACGGCCTCTCTTCCTCGTGGTTACTTTGATGTCAAATGGGGATTATCACTGGAACTTAACTTTTGTACCAAAATGGTGTGGAGCAAATACAACTCCCCTATTCGTCATAGATTTGTGCCAACCCCCAGTGGATCACTGAGTAGTGCTTTTGATTTCTATGTTCTGACTTCCCCTGTATATCTGAGCGCAGTGTCCTTTCTCTCGTTAAGCCTTCCTTGACCCATGACTTTTGCTGTATGAAGTGTTACAGCAAAAGTAACACAAATTTCTTTTTACAGTTTCGCAGGTAGATTTGTTCTCCAACAGCACCATAGTAACCTCAATGTGAGCTTCTTTCCTAATTAAATAAAGTACTTTTACTTCTCCACTGAAGGAAGCACTTTATGGTTCCTTTGAAGCACAAAGGACCATTACTAAGTAAATAATGTGATACTATGACAGTGACTCTGACACCAAGTGGTTTCCTGCCAAGCCGGCAGGTAGCATATACAAAGTGGTTTTGGTGCACAAAAGCAGGCTTCACCTCGTGGAAGTAGATGGAGGAGAGTTCGTCATGTTCTTCAGCTGTGTGTACTTTAGGACTTAGGAGTTATTTGTCTTTTTTTTTTTTTTTTTTTTGCACTACTCTTCATCCATCTGGCCATCCATCCCACTAACTCATCTCTCGTCATTGAGCTCATCCTTATATGCTCTACATTGTCCAATATAATACATTTCTCAATATGTTACATAAACTTTGGCTTTATTAATGAGTGGTATATTATAATTTTTAATTAGGAAAGAAGTTTCACATGACACTAGAATTTGTATTGTTTAGCAATGTGTTTATCTGTCTATCTATTCCCACTCCCCCAATATACACACACATATAGTAATAGATAATACTATTTTTTTTTATTTTCCAGTTTAAATTTAGATAAGAATCAAGGTTGCTTCACAAGTCAGTTCCAGGTCCCTCTCCCATTCCCTCCCTTCCTCCCGTGCCCTCCCCCCCCGTTATCCTCTCATTTCTCCAGGGAGGGTGAGGCCCTCTTGTCTTGACTTTTCCAACCAATATTTTCAGACCGTAGTTGATCTGAGAAAAGTGAAGCCACGGGGAGGGAAACTCTGATTTCTTTTAGGACCGTCCATGGAAATCCACAGATGCTCACACCTCTTAAAAAGTGCTGTAGCACTGACAAAGAATCCACTTCCTTCTTAGTATATTTTAAATCACCTCCAGAATGTTCCCAATGCAATACAAATGGAGGGTGAACAGCTATGTATGCTATCGTTTAGAGAATAATGTCATAATTAGTATTGTCATAATTAATATTATTATATATCAGTTTGTAATAATAATGTCATTACTCCCTAAACTGTATCAGGGGTTAGGACAATCTGTATATTCTTAGGGAATAGACTGCCCCCACTAAGAATTTTCCATCCAATTTGTCTAAATCTACAGATGCAAAACCTTTATATATGGGGATGCGGGTATCCACAATATTTCTCTTTGACCTGTGTAGACATGTGGGGTAACCACATCACAGCCACGTTTCATGTAGTTATATGGCAAATGCTGGCTTGAAGGGACCAAGTGTTATATTTAGCTCAAGTGTTTCATATAGAGTCTTCACTAACCAGTTCTTCAGTTTCCTGATGTGGAAACTGAGACGAAAACATACATCACTAGAACATTGTGAGGCATGAACAAGCAAACAGAACGCGTTGTTCTCAGTGTACTGTTAGAGAAAGAGAAAACGCTTCGGATACTGCAGGTAACTTGACATTTTAGACCATCACTGGGACTCAGTTGAACACACTTCCAAATCAGGACTTGTCCTTCCACACATCAGCCTTTCTTTCTTGTCTTGTACTTTGAAGCATTGATTGTCCCAACCCCAGCTACTCTGTGCTTTTTAATTCCTCCCAACTTTGAACCCGCCAGGGTCTGCCTGCTGCTGGCAGCTTCTGTCCTCATGCCCCTTTGCTTATTGTGTGTGCGATGTGTAAACTAGCCCTCCTTTCGTTTCTACAAACATCCAGATCGTCCAGGACTAGCGATGGCAGTTTCTTGAGTTTGAGCTGTAACAAAGCGGTATATTGGAAAGAAAGATGAATTTTTCATTTTTTCTTCCCAGGAAATCGTTTTTCAGGTAAATAATTAGTAGATCTGGATTTGATTTTCCTCTCATGGTAGGCTGCAGGTTTTCAAAGTGATTTCTTCTGACATATCCAGGTTAAAAGACGTTTCTCAGTGTAAAGGGTGAGTGTGGAAGTTGGCTTACCACACACGGAGCTGCTTCAAAACGTGTGCCCTACACTACTGTTTGCATTCTTATAGGCTTACAGTTTTGCTGACTGCAACAAAAACGAAAGGCCCCGTAGTTCTTAGTGGGTCAAGGTATATTTTAAAATATCAACCTTTTTTTTTCAGAATTTTTTTCTTTTTTCATGCTTACAAAAAGTCTTGGAGATTTTCCTGCAAAAAGGTTTTTAACCAGCTTTATTCCAGTAAGGAAAATCCAGAGTGTGTATTCCCTGGTAGTAATAGAAGCAATATATTTGCTAAGTTTGCCGGTAGGAATTGTCGGAAGCTAGAGTACCCTAAGGATGTGTTTTCTATTCATGGTGTCTAGTGGGGTCTTGAATGTATATTTGTGTTTGTGGCACAGACCTTGGTACAAAATACAGTGTTTTATGAACAGGTTGTCTGGTCTCTGATGAAATGAACGAATGGGAGACTGGCTGACCCAAGCAGTTTTGGTGGGACAATATGGAGGGTTTCTCTGCAGTGTCCGTGACTTGTTTTAAAAAATCAAACTGGTTCATGTTCAAGTCCTAACTCTGCCCTCTTACATACAAGTTCCTCACATTTACTGGGTCTGGTCCTTATACTTGGTCACTATCTATTTTACAGTTAAATGAGGCTCTGATGAGGAAAAAAATCACCAAAGCAACTGGGTAGGGAAGGGTTTATGTGGCTTACACTTCCATATCATCTCATCAAAGGAGGTCAAGACAGGAACTCACACAGGGCAGGAACCTGGAGGCAGGCGCTCACACAGAGGCCATGGAGGGGTGCTGCTTACAGGCCTGCTTACCTTGGCTTCCTCAGTCTGCTCGCCTAAACAGACTGACAGTTTTAAAGCTGCATGCACTACAGAATTGCCTCCATGCTTTTGTTCGCTGCCAGAGGAACATGATGAGAAAATATTGATGGAAACATCTGCTTTAAATATTGGCCTTAAATATTTTTCTCTGTGCCATAGTTAGCCAAATGTTTTTTTAAATGATAGCCTAGGGCCGGTGAGATGATTCATCAAGTAAGTAAATGCACTTGCCCCATCCCTGGGACCACACTGTGAGTCGAGAAAACTGACTCTCATGACGTCCACATATGTACCCACCTACACACACACACACACACACACACACACACACACACACACATACACACACACAGACAACCCACGTAAAATAGAATCAAACAGCTATAAAATGTAATCAAATAGCTATTAAACACGAGAGCAAATAAAATGTTGATAACTAGTCCTGGTCTAAATTTACAGATACCATAAATGTAGGGTTAAGTTGAATCTATAGTGTTTTGGTTCAGTTATGTCTAGAGTAAGTTCTTTTGCTAGTAGAATTATATAAATGTGTAAGATTTTTCTCACAGCATGGCGCGTAGGTAATTCTATTGAGACTTGTTAAACCTATTTAAACAGATGAAGGTTTGGCTTTAAATAAATAGTCAAGGGGTTTTTTTTTTTACTCCCAGTGACTTTAACCAACTCTCCCCACCACGTGTCCAGTCTAGGATTTCTTTGGGATGAAGGGCGGCACGTGGAGTGCATGGCAATACCCTCACATTGCCTTCTAAAGAGTGTGCACACATGTGGGGAACATAATTCTCTCCTTCAGCCTTGTCTCCTTCGTCATCCCCTTAGTCTATTTGGCTTGAGAACCTCCCCTCCTATGTTCTCACTACACAACATTCCCTGTCTCCTCTCTCCCCTTTGGATGAGCGCTTACCATTCTGCAGAATGTGTTAGGCACATATGGATTTGAGCATGATTTTGCAATCTAAGTTATGTTAAGTAATGCATTTGGATCATCTCTGCTCTGGTCATCTTTCCTTTTAAGTTCTTTTTGTTTTTTAATTTTTTGATATAGGGTCTCACTATGTAGCCTTGACTTACTATACAGTCCAGGGTGCCCTCAACTCACAGAGATTCACCCTCCTCAGCCTCCTGAATGCTGGAATTAGAGGCATGCACCACCATGCTCTGCTAATTTTCTGTTCCTAGGACAGTAAACATCCATCATAGGGGCATTTATATTAGTACCAGAAGAACATTCTGGTTAAAATATCTTATTTCTTCATCATGGGACATGTTCTATTGGCATGCACCATAACAAAAGTTAATGAAAAAGCCCATGACTATCAAGTGAATGTATCTACTTTTTAATTTGATCTAGCACATTGTAGGAACCTGCATAATTAAAAAATGTTTCTGTGCTAACTAGAATGCATGCTATAGAAGTCCGTCTTCAAAGCACTGTTGGTAGTGAGTGGAAACTGAGTAGCTGAGTTTCCAGGATGATGGAGCCTGGTGCTTTCCCTCTTGATGACCTGACACATTGATTGTCTCAGCCTTGAAACTCATCATTGTTGTAAGATAGCCACTTGCCTATGCTGTTTGCTAGTGATTTAATAGTGAGAAAACAATTCCCAATAGACTCAAGGGTCAAAGTGTCATTATCTACTCATACTGTGACCTTTATGATCAGAGAAAATATTACTTGTCAGTCATAGGTAGCTCGACATAGTTGTATTTAATTGGATTCTTCTCCTGAGCAAAGGTGCCGGGTTTTGGCCAGTCAGTCTAGGAGAAACACCAGTGCTTGGCTTGTTGATCACAAAATGCCATGGTGTTCAAGCAGTGACATTAGTATTCTAGTTGTTCTTTTAGGCAATGGGGATAGAGAGCTCAAAAGCCAAAAGGTTTGCTGTCTTCCCAGAGCGTGCCTGTTGGTGAGACAGACAAAGCAATTCAACTTTATGGTGTCTTATGGAGTACTAGGTAGAAACTCAAGCCCAGAGTGCAGCATGGAACACCTGGAGGACAGTGCAAGCTTAGACTGTCTTTCTGAAGGTCTCGCCGACCTGAAGGCTGAGACATGGAAGCTGAAGACAGCTCTCTGGAGAGGAACATTGCTGTCAGGAGGTGTGTGGCTGCTGTGGGTGAGTGAGGAGTAACGGGATGGAGGGGGAAGGAAAGGAAGCTGTTAGACAGTTTGCAGCAGCAGAGTGACCCGATATAGCATCTTAATGGATCATTTTCACAGCAGTGTAAAACCATAAATAAACTTACTGTACACATTTACCAAAAAAAAAACCAATGTAAATAAAAAAGAAAGAAGTTTTATAGGGAGTGAGTAGTTTGTGTTCCATTTAATAAATGGAAACAAGGGAAATAACTTTAAAGTAGGTAAAGCATTAGATTATTGAATATAGATTTGGTGCCCCTTTTTATTCTAGTCTTAAAAATGACATACTAAATGTATTCATTTGAATCGGTGCCACATTTTTGAAGGCTCAAATCTTGTGATAGACATGGTTTTTAATACCTCTCAGAACCAGTAGTATGAATTGTTTTTATATTCTTTACCTCAGTAATGAGACACAGCAAACCTTTCTAAAGTATAAACACCCAGCCTTTCATAGTTGTTTAACAGTTTCCTCTGAGATTGAAACATTCTATCCTGCCCTGGAACTCCTTAGGCAGGATGGTAAGCAATTCAGAATAGTTTCAGGAAGTCCCTGAAACTGACCAAATTCACTAGGCCCCTTCCTGCCCAAGTAGGCAACCCCACGCTACAAAAAAGATTTTAGAGAAACAAGCCAGCCGAGCTGCCTAGAAGAGGCTTAGACCCACTGGGTGGAGGATAAAAGGACCAGGGAAAGAACATGCTGACCCTCACTTGACCCTGAGACCAGGGCCAAGGAAAGCACACCTTGACCCTGAACTGACCCCAAGCCCAAAGCATAGGTCAAAGGAAAAACACACTACCCCTGGCTTGACCCAAAGCTCTGAGACTTGGAAATCCCTACACCCCAGACTGACTCACGCTTAACAACCAATGTTTCCTATAATAGGATACTTTCCCACTAAGCTCACTGAGCATGATCCAAAACCCCATAAAAGCCTTCTCCTCTATCCAGACCTCTGTTGTTTCTCTTCCTGTTCACAAGCAGCCAGCATTCTGTTCTTCCCAGTCTCTTATGTGCAATTTTTGACTTGGCTTGGCTTTGTGGTATCCCTTGGTTCCTCACTGCCAAGATGCTCTTGCACTGGAAAAAGTGGGCATCTAGAAAGGGCACTCCCCATCCTGCCTATCTGCCTGCAGGCTGTGCAGTGCGTTCCAGGTTCTCCCCTTTGTAAGCTGTCACTCATACTAGCGTGGCCTTGGTAAAGCCGCTGTCTTGGAGTCAGTTTTGTTTCTGTAAGCAACCCCTCACCCATCCTCCTATAAGCAACCCCAATAATGCTCATTGGTTTACCAAGTTGAACTTTGGTGGTTTCCGTACTTTGGTCTGTCATAGGATCTCAATCTTTATCTGGAGTGAGTAGTCCAGCATGTTGCGTCACCTCCAGAAAAGCTTTATCACACAACACAATTGTCACCAGGATAGAGACACAACAGAACCAAAGATTAGTTTGGAGGAATGAGTGGATGGTCCTGGCTACGGGGTAGCAAGATGTGCGACCTGGGGAGGAGAAATTCTAGCACAGTTGTCTTTTCCTATGTGGTGTGTGTTAATGTGCTTTTGTGCTATGACTGCATGGTTCTTACTCTGTGTAGTGAGACCTGCAAGTAAGGCTGAGCCATCAGAATTAGGAGTGTCCGTGGGAAGAATCCCAAGATGGCAGCCGTTGTCTATGTGGCATGATGACATGTCTGCTGGATGAGTGGGCTCTACCGTGTGAAATGGAGGTACCCTAGAAACACTCAAAGGCTTAGAGACAATTCTTCAGTCTTTAAGTTTAGTGCACAAGGGTAGGGCTGGTCAACCGGCTACAGCAGAAGTTGCCTGTAGTTCAGAATGGACCAGCAGCTAAGCTGTACTTGTTTGTGTACGGGAGAAATTGCAGTAAGGAAGATGTAGCTAGCATCCTCCTTGTAAGCCTCTGATTTGGCAAGTACTTTCGAGAAAGCCTCTTTGTATCTGAGAGAAAGCTGGTAAAGAACAAAAGGAAGTATTCCTCAAGCCCATCCTTCAGGAGAAAGAACAGGGATGTCTGTAGTCCAGTGTACAGAAGGAGACCTTCACGATGGTCCAATACAAGAAAGTAGTGTGATCAGGAATACTCAGGCCTTGCACTGCTGGAATTGTAGATGACTTTTATACAGGCAATAAAGCCTATCACATACAGCCTAGCTAGTGTGAGCCATGGGAGCAGAGGCGATCCTGCTGACTGCTGCGAAGACAAAAGCTCTATAATCTGAGACAATCTAAGGGAAATCAGTACTTGATGGACTGGCTTATGAAATCCACTTCATTATGTCCATCTGAGATCCCCACAAATAGCAAGGGCTGGAGGCTTATGGAGGAGGGACAGAAGCTACCCAGGGAACTAGGAATAAGAGAAGCTGTGTTGAATCACAGAGCCATATAGAACAATGCAGACAGGGGAGTTAAGGAAAAGGTGGTAGACCCATCAGGGAGTGCGAGGCTGGTGGGTCTGTTGGTGGGACAAGATCTTTATAAAGTAGGGACAGCTTTAGCAGGTCTCGGTAACTTAGACCAACATGTAAAGAGAGTTTGTAAAGTGAGGGACCACCCACAAGGAGATAAGAAGAAGGTAAAACAGAGAAAGGTCTGTCTGGATTACTGGAAGACAGATGTGACAGATTGGTGTTGAGGTAGAGTTCATATGGAAAAAATTGATATAAAGCCAAGCTGTGTGCTAAGGGCTTGCTAGAAGGCATGAAAGCCTGAGGAACAGCTCATAGAAGACACCCATGGCAGAACAATATGGGTGAAAATGATTAAACCTGTCCCAGGGGTGGTATCCATCCAGAGTAAGGAAGGCTACATTTCCTTCCAATGAGAGAGTAGTATGTTAGGGGTGGAGATGGTTTGCCGATCCAGAAACTCCCCAACAGCCAATTATGGTGACTGGAGAGGGGACAGCTTCAGCTGTATTCACTGTACCAACCTGGGGCCATTCTGACTCAGAGAGCCGGCAGGTGCAACAGGGGAGAGCAGGGCCCCCTTCCTCCTTGGCCCTGAGTAGATCTGAGCAGAGTAAGTCACACCCTTGAGGTTCATCATGCATGGAGAAATGGGCCTCAATGGAAGAGCTCCAGGATACGGAAACATAATGGCTTGAGAGAGAATGACTAATTAAGTTAGTGCCTCCAATCCAACTTTGATCTGTGGAGGAAGCAAGTAATAAAAGTGGATAAGACCTTCCCATGCTGTATTAGACCTTGCTTTGTTTGACTTTAGTATACTCTTAGTGGTGAGACTCTGGGGTCACTTGACCCTTGCTCGGAACAGATGACAACAGACTTTCAGAGTGCTTCTCCAAGGCCATTCCTGTGACCCCGCTATTTGTTATGGGATGGCGGTTCAGGATGTTGTCTTGTCTGGCCCGTCCTCTGGAGAAAGGTTTTGTTACAGAGATGACGTAATGATAACATCTGAACGTTTCCCAGATTTGGAAAGCCATTGTTGAGACAACCGGTTTCAATGGTGGGCCCACGTACTTCATAACCCTACTGGGACTGAGCTAATTGAAAAAGAAAACAACCCAAGAGGTACTCTACTCTGCGTGGGTGGAATAAGACATTCCCAGAAGCTATAAGGTTATTGAACGAAAACCTTGGTGCCAAAGGTGGGTTTTCTCCCTGTGAACTGTTGGTCATGGAAACCCCTGAGGCCCCAGAAACTTTTTATGACTACTGAGGTGGTTGGTTGTATGCTGAATGAGATGGTGAGCCCTATTGTTGAGGATGCCATACATGCTTGCTCTGGTTCCAAGACATGAAGAAATTAGGCTGGGACTGAACTGGAAACTCCTGCCACAGATGCTGCTGGTAGAAAACTCACCAACATTCCTGCTTGGCTGTGGCCCCTGCGTGTTACAATACCACATGCCAGGCAGGAAGTGCCTGCTTGTGGAATAATGACTTGGCTATCATGGGTAAGACCAATACCCTTCTATTGGAATTTAATTCCTGTTCGGCAAGAAGGAGTTCACCATGTCTGCTACTGTAATTTGTTTATTTTGTTTTGTTTTTCAAGACAGGGTTTCTCTGTATTGCTTTGGAGGCTGTCCTGGAACTCGCTCTGTAGACCAGGCTGGTCTGGAACTCAGAGATCCGCCTGCCTCTGCGTCCGGAGTGCTAGGATTAAAGGCTTGCTCCACCAACGCCTGGCTCCATGTCTGGTACTGTAAGCCAGGATAAAAACATGTGCCTGGAGAAGACATAGAACCCAGCAGAAAAACAACTATGTCTTTTCGTGATAAAGGTGTCTTTACACCTGTAGATCACCGCTGTTGTCGGCCTCACCACACAATCACTGGTGATGCTCCTGAGAACTCGTGACTGTCACTAGGCACAATTGCCTATTTCTTAGCCATAGGTGGACATCTGTAGTCACTCCCCCCCCCCCCCACACACTCCAAGACTCAGAGTCAGCAGTAAAAACTAAGTGTCTCTTTCAGACAAGCCAAGCTACAAAAAGACTTGCAGACCCCGGGAGAAGCAGAAACCATCGGAGCTGCCCGGAAGAGGTTTGACCCTGGGAGAATCAGAAACCATTGGAGCTTCCCGGAAGAGGTTTAGACCAACTGATGTGTGTGCTGTGTCTCCAGGAAAAGTTTTGTCACAGAACACTAGTGTAGGATAAAGGATGCTCGCCTACAGTTCAATACAAATGAAAGTTATCAAAATGAATCAGTGCTGTATCACCCTGTGATGGTGAAGTGAGAGGCATTTCTTCCCTTTCCTCTGAAGAGGAGTTAGTCCAAGATGTCAGATCACTGCAAACATTTGAACCTGACAGGAACCTCGATGTGCACATTCCATGACCTGCTCAGAGCATTTCAAAATACTTCTCACGTGGTAGGCACTGTAGAAATATTTAAATAAAAAACTTGATCTAGAACATTATTATCATTCCTTACCTAAAATTTTAAAAATACAAATAGGTGTCGTATAATAGTTTCCTTGAGTGACACGCCCTATCTCTGAAGCATTGCCATAGGGAACACTGGACTTTAATTTGGAGCTAAAAGCAGTCTTTAAGAAATATAAGGAATTCTTAGTTGGGCAAATACTTTGCTATAAAGGTTAAGTTAGGCTTCTCTCATGACCCTTTCCCTCATCATGACATGTCTCTAACCGATGGCCTCTGTCTCCCACTGGGAAGAAAAGCCTGTGAAGACCTGGGAGTCCCTGAGGAGCCTTGGGTGACTCCCATGACCCTGTTTCATGAGCCACAATCGAGCAGGCATTTGGAAACTTTGGGGACTTCAGTGGCTGATGATGATGGTTTAGCCTCATTCTTAGATTAGTAGAGCTGTGATCTTTTACCTGCAAGTCTGCCTTCATGTTCTTTTGCATAGTGTGCTTCTCTTCATATACGCCTCTGCTTTTATTTATTATTGATTGCTAATTAAAAAATCTGTCGCCTATCAGCTAGTGTGCATGCATGAAAACTTTTGAGATGTGCACCCCAGTTGCTTCTTATCACAGTCCAGTTCCATTTGTCAAATGCAGCCACCTATTTGACTCAGTGAATGGGGGTGCACTTGACTGTCCACTGTCAGGAGTGCTCCAGACGGCAGAGTTCTGCTGCTTTCCAATATTTGTGTGGATTTTAATTGGGCTCACAACCCAACAATATGAGCTGCTCCCAAATCGGAAAGTTTTTGATGTCATGTCAGAGGCCTGAAAAGTTCAGATGTGAAGCATTTTTGGTTTCAGATCATCCTTCTCAAGTGAAGGATGCTCGCCTGTGCTCACATTATGAGACACAATACTAAAATCCTATCCCAAGAGCTGGCCACCTTCTGCAGAGAGAACTTCATTAATTCAATGTTTCCACCAACTAGCATCTCTCCATACCCACACCTTTGCCTCAACACCATTTGCAACCCCGGACCACTTCTGAATTTTATGTAAATAACTTAGCTTGTTCTTAAAAACGCTGCTCCCCCCCCACCCCGCACCTGTATACTTAAATAGTATGAAATTTAATTTTATGCTGTTGTTAAGTCTCATGAAGTCATGGTATTTTGTACATAGTCTCCTGAGATTTGTTCTTTTTAATTCATTGTGTGTTTTTGTTGTTGTTTTGTTTTTGTATAAATCATGTATACTGCTTTATTTATAGTTCATTTATTTTCTGTGCTGGATAATGTGATGCTGTGTGAATAGCTTCATTCCCTTGTTTGCTTGCTAGTTCATTTTGGTTTTGTGTTTGTTACTTCCCTGTTGCTGTGATAAAATACTGCGATCGCAAACAGCTCACTGAAGAAAGAGTTTATCCGGGCTTTGGGCTGTCCCCGAGGTTAGAGTTCATTGTGTCAAAGGAACACAAAGCAGCAGGTGGCAGGAGCAGGAAGCTGGCAGGGCACGTCTTTCATCCATACACAGGAAGCAGGGGGGGAGTGCACACAGGAAGTGAGGGGAGGCTATAAATCCTCAAAGCCTGTCCCACTGATGCCCTTCCTCCAGCTGTCAGCCAGACTACACTACCTTAAGGTTTCATGGTATCCTTAAGCAGGGTCACCAACTGGGGACCCAGTGTTCAGTTCTGTGAGCCTGTGTAGGACATCACTCACTGTGACTACAACAGCAGCTATATAGCTGTTACAAAGCGTTGATGGAATCACCAGTGGTTTTGTGTGTTCCCACACAGATGAGACTCTAGGTTCCATACCCGAAAGAGAAGTGTAGACAGCATCCAGTTATGTGAGACTGTGCTAAAGTGTTTTTAGGAGGTGTTAGACCAATTTATGTTTCCAGTGTTATAGCAGAAGCTGCCACTCAGCTACAGCCTTGCCAGATCTTGGCTTCAGGGACCTTGACTTTTCCCAATTTATGGGAGCAAGTGGTATTTTTCTTTTTCTTTCTTTCTTTTTCCTTGTAAAGCCGGTTGCAATTTATCAAGAAGTGTCTTACTTACTTATTTTCTAAAGGAGGGTGGTAGCACATCCTGAGGGCATCAAGAGAGAGTTCTGGGAGATGGCATCTTTTTGTGGTATTCCTTTGCTTTTCTCTGCTTCCTAATGAGGTGTTAAACATTGTTTTACGTTGTTGTTCGCTGTTGTTATACCTTCATGGAGTGTTTATGTATGGGTGGGGGATACAGCTCAGCTAATACAGTGCCTGCCCGGCACGCACAAGGTCCACCAATCCCCAGCACTACAAATAATAACTTAAAGGGTTTCTTTCTGTTGTTTGTTTTGTTTTTTAGAGGAGGAAAGAAAGGGAAGCTTATTCATGTCTTCTACAACTTTTCATTCAATAATGCATGTACAAACCGACAACTGCTTAAAGCTGCCGTCTGCATTTTATTTTCAAGATAAAACTTTGTGAGAAACACACGCACATTTGCATATAGTATAGGTACTGTTTTTTGATCATGAGTTTTATGGTTTATGTTTTTATTTTAGTTATTAATGAATGGAGGTTTTTAATACTAATGCGATTGAATTTATTATGTTTTCTAGTTAGCTCTTTCTATATCTTAAGAAGCCTTTCCCGGATGCTCATAACCTTTCTCTCTATATCACATACTTGCTCTCTGAGACTAGAATCCAAGCTAGTCTTGAACCTGCTACGTAGCTGAGGATGGCCTTGAATCCCCCACCCTTCCGCCTCAGCTTGCACCACCGCCGAGCTCAGGGTTCATGATCTCTTATGCATTCTTGGTAAAATAGTAGTCTCTTGCCTTAATCTTTGAAAGCCTCATTCCTCTGGAATTTGTGTTTTTGGCAGCAGTAGGGATTCAGTTTCTTTCTTTCAGTCAATAGCTCTTAGTCTTTGTGGCTCAATGAAGTCATGCGATTGGCTGTTTCAGGTCCAATTAGAATCACTTTATAAAGCCTTTTGTAATTAGATTGACCCTGTATGGCATGCATTGGCTGGATTTGAGAAGAATTGTTTTTTTTCCGATGGGGCGTCCTGCTTGCCATAAGGTGGGTTGTTTACTTTCTACTGTTAATGTCTGTAGCATACTTTCCCAGACAAGAGTGGACAGTGTTGAGAATTTACTTGTATTCTTTAGGTATGTTTGGTTATTACTCATGTTGGTCTTCATGTCAGTCTCTGTTTTTATTTCATTCAATTTTCTTTTTGACTGACTGTTTTCAGTAAGTGTAAGAAAGTTTGTCGAATACAGCAATACTTCATTCTTTTTTATGGTTGAATACTATTTTACTGGTCACATGTTATTTGCTGTTTGGTTAAGGGACTCCTAGGTTGTTTCCAGCCATTTGCTGTTGTGAATAACATTAGTGGGGTAATGGAAATCTCTATGTGAACAAAGTTTTCATTTGCTTCCTCCGTATACCTATGAGTAGAATTGCTGGGGGATAGAGCAACTGTTAATTTTTCAGGAACTGTTTAACCCTTGGCAGATCTGCTGTACCATAGACGACATTTCCCTCTCGGTCTTCAGGGAATTCCCTAAGCACTGGAATTCCCTAAGGAGTAATTGTAATACATTATGTTTATGGTAGATTGTGATTTTTTCCCTTTAAATAATGAAAAAAGAAAAGCATGGCTTATTTTAATCATATCCCTTTTACAGCAGCTTAATTTGCTAAAAGTTGTAGTGTGTGTTTCCTTAAGTCTTTGCTTCACCTAGCGCTGTAGTTGAGACTCCACATAGTTCACACACAGGCAGGTATTGAGTTTGATGAGTTCAAGTAAGGTTTCCAAATGTCAGTCACAGAAGACCAGGGTGTCCCCAATGTTCCTCTGCGATGTCCCTTCTGCCCAGGAGGTGATCTACACTTAGTACCTCAGTTCAGCTCTTCTCTGGACCGTGTCCGTGGGATAAGGCAGTACCGTTATAGAGCTCCCTCCACCCCCAATGTCTTTAACGCCTGAGCCATTAGTGCCTGTGGTTTCTTTTTGGTTACCACCTTAGACTTGTCCCTTCATCAATGGATGTTTGCTTTGCTTACCATCTGGGCTAACAGGATTGATACTGATGTCATTTGCATCCGAGTTTTGGACATACTTTGGTTTCTCTTGCTTAAATAGCCATGTTGGGACATTGTGAATGTTTGCATACGTGTGACTGCAGGAAACTGCACAGCTCTTTCCTCCAAGTGGCCAGGCCCCCTCATGTTCTCACAGGGAGTGTAGGAGTATGCTGGTCACTTATTTTGTCAACTTTCCCCAAGCTATAGTGAGGGCTTCCTGAGAAGAGGGAATTTCAGTTGTGAAAAAACAAAACAAAAACCACCTCTACCAGACTGCTTGCAGGCAAGCCAGGGGCATTTCTTGATTATGATTAGTTTGGGAGGGCCCAGCCTGTGGTGGGTGGTGCCACCGCTGGATCGGTGGCCCTGGTTTGGGAAGCAAACTGAGAAAGTCAGGAGGAGTCAGCCAGTGAGCAGCCTTCCTCTGTGGCCGCTGCTTCAGTTGCTGCTTGAGGCCCTGTCCTGACCTCCCCCATTTAGGTCCATAAATGAAGTAAAGCTCCTCCCTGCTTTGGGTTTTGGTGATGTTTTATCACTATAGAAAGTGAGCTAGTACCAGAGCCACACCCGTCTTTCCCAACTTAGATTTTTTTTATTTTTGTGTTTCAATTTTTTAAATTTATTTAAATTAGAAACAAGCTTGCTTCACATGTCAATCCCAGCTCCCTCTCCCTCTCCTCCTCCTCCAACACCCCCTACCAGGCCCTCCAGCCCCCCTCCCAACCTCCACTCTGATCCCCAGGGAGGGTGAGGCCCTCCATGGAGGAATCTCCAGTGACTGTCATTTCATCCAGGGCAGGGCCTAGACCCTCCCCCAAGAGTCCAGGCTGAGAGAGCATCCCTCATTGTGGGATGGGCACCCAAAGTCCATTTGTATGCCAGGATAAATACTGTTCTACTAACCAAGGCCCCATAGATTGCCTAGGCCTCCTCACTGACACCACATTCAGGGGGTCTGGATCAGTCCCATGCTGGACTACCAGCCATCAGTCTGGGGGTCCAAGAGCTCCCCCTTGTTCAGGTCAACTGTTTTTGTGGGTTAAACCAGCCCAGTCTTGACCCCTTTGCTCATCGGTCCTTCCTCTCTGTTGTTGGGTTCCAGGAGTTCAGTTCAGTGTTTATCTGTGACTGCCTCTGCTTCCATCAGTCACTGGATGAAGGTTCTTTTTCCCAGACTCTCTTTTGTATGCCAGGATTGTATGTTGGCACTCCCCTGATTCATGTCTAAAATCCATATGTGAGTGAGTAGGAATTCTAGTGTTGGTAGTGTGATCTGTCACTTCGTCTGCGTTTCTAGTGAGTGACCATGATGTTTACCTCCTCATGTAGAGGCTAAGCCCCCTCGAAATGCTTTCCCATCCTCATCCAGTTTTTATTTTTATTTGGTTAGATTGTCTCGTTCTTTATTCCTAGGACTTTAATGCGTGAGGGATGCAGTGTCTTTATCGCATATATGAGTGGCAAGCATTTTCTCCCTCTCTGGTACTGGCTTTTTAGATAACAGATATCTCCTAGGGACTTCAATGAGGTTCAGTTATTCCATTTTTATGGGTTGTGTCTCTACTATACATAAAGAGTTTTCTCTAACCTGAATTCTCCGGTTCCTTCTAGAAGTGTTGGGCTTCTTGTTGCTTCAAACAGTGGTCCACATAATTAGTTTTATAGGTAGCAAACTAAGGGTCAGAGCTTATTCATTTTCTCATGTGTTCTGCTTTTCTCATGACCTACTTACAAGATTGCACTTTTTCCCTTGACTTTCTGTGGCACCTTTGTTGAAAATACAATAACCTTGGGTTTTGCTGTGTAGATCTTGCTTTAGGCCTACACTGCATACACTGTGTTTGTTTCAGAACAGGTTTGTAGTAAGTTTACGTACTAGGTAATTTTACATCTTTTACCATTTACCCGTTAACCTTCATTTTTTGAAAGGTGCCTGTAGTGTGTGTGTGTGTGTGTGTGTGTGTGTGTGTGTGTGCACATGAACACAAGTACCTGCAAAGGCCAGAGGATTCTCTAGAACTGTCTCGCCACCTTCCTAATGCTGTGACCCTTTGATACTGTTCTTCATGTTCTGCTGACCATAAAACTATCTTCATGGCTATTTCATTAACTGTAATTCTGCTACTGTTATGAATTGTAACATAAACATCGAATTTTCATTGCGATTCAAAGGTTAAGAACCCCTGCTGCCCTAGAGCCAGTTACAGGCAGTGGTAATCAGCCCAGCACAGGAATCAAACCTGGTTTCCTGCAAGGCCAGCAAGTGCTCTTATCCACCTAGCCACGTCTCCAGCCCTCATTTCCATGTTCAAAAGGATTTTCGGCATCCTTGCCTATGTAAACTTCCACGTCCATTTCAGGACTAATATCTACTAAAAGAGAAAAAAGTCATGATGGCATTTGCTGGAACAATTTGGAGAGACTGAGAAAAATCATATTTATTCTTGTAGTCAACTGAATCCATAGTCCATTAGAAGAACAATGGTGTAGATCCTTGTTTCCCTAGATCACTGTCATTTCTCTTAGCAGGTTTTAGTAGTTGGCATTTTGCTGGTTGTTCTTGTCTTTTATTCTTTTTGCTACTGCTTAAGCAAACATGTCCATTTTTTGCAATCACTTTATTGTTAGCTGGTAGATGAGATGCAATTCTTTTATTTTAAGCCATCTATCATATACATTTGTAAGCTTTTAGTTAACTTTAGGAGACATACAGTAAATGACATACAAGAGCACACTAACTGCCAACAAAGAGGATAATTAAAAAGAACAATCTTTGTGCATGGGTCTATGGCTGCTTGTATGTCTGGACATCTGTTTGTATTTGTGCTGGGTGCCTGTGAGGGCAAAGGAGAGCATCGGATCTGAAACTGGAGGTACAGGTGGCTGTAAGCCACTGTGTGGCCCTGTACTGGGAATCTAACCCAGGTCCTTAGGAAGAGGGAGTGCTCTTTCCCTCCCAGTCATCTCTTTAGCAGCCAGATAGGATGATACTAACTTTTCCCCAGCTGCCTTCTTATTTCTTGTATTTCCCATCGAGTGGATTGTATTTCTCCATCTTAGGGAATAAAGTCTGCAGTCTTAGACCATTAGTATGATGTTAACTGTTTAGAGCAGCAAGGAAGGGTTGTGTTAACTTTGAAGCAAATACTGCAATACACATTATTGATGGAAGAGACAGCAAACCCGCATGATGTCAAGAGTTATCTAGTAAGAGCAGTTGACAACGTCCAGCACAGAAGTAAAGCAAGTGAACAGACCCAAAGCCGAGTATGAACAGGATTACACAGATGCTCTGCTGCTATCACAGCTGAGAGTGAATGAATGTCTTCCTCTCAAAATGTGTTTCTTATTGTAATTCGAAACAAGTCAGGAACGTTGAGCCATTGACTTGCGTATAAGCCTAACTTAAACATTCATTCGCATAAGAACTTTGTAAACTTTCATCTGTGAAAGTTGATGCTCTAGGTTAACCTTTTTTGTTATGTTTAAGTATCTATATTTTTCTCCCTGTGGTCATACATAGCTCAAGAGATGTATAACAAGGCTTCTGGAGAGCAGTCACTGAAATAAATAGTCCTAGAATATGTAGCAAGTATCCACACAGATGTAAACTTGAGTTTTACTTCCCTCCGTGCAAAATACAGACTTCATCTGCTACATTGTCACTATTATTATTATTTCTTTTGCAATGTGTATGTGATTGGAGAATGCTGTAGACAGACATTACTACAGAATACTCACTATTATGTTCCAGATAATTCCCAAGGTTT
Organism: Mesocricetus auratus; assembly: GCF_017639785.1. Taxonomy (NCBI): domain Eukaryota; kingdom Metazoa; phylum Chordata; class Mammalia; order Rodentia; family Cricetidae; genus Mesocricetus; species Mesocricetus auratus. Next base: position 19,112,951 of record NW_024429192.1, read on the forward strand.
GGATTTTTTTCAAGTAAAATGTTCCCAGGTTTGGGTTTCTTTTTATTTTTTTTCTTCTGTTTTCGTTTCTTTTTTGAGACAGCTCTCACTACATAGACCAGGCTGACTTAAGCTTCTAGAGATCTGTATGCCTCTGCCTCCCAAGTGCTGAGGTACAAGGCATGTATGACCACACCAGGCCAGGGTTTGATTGCTTCTTTGGCTTCCGTTAGATTTGTGACTTGGGGTAACTTAATATCAGTTCTCTCATCCATCAAATAGCAATAAAATTTTATAGGGTTCTTTTAAATTGCACGTGTGCGGAAGGCTTCTAGGTGTGCTGGACTGTGATAACTCTCTATCCTGGAGACCGTAAGCAAGACTGGCAGTGTGAAGGCTCCGTAGTCTTCACCGTTGTCTTCAGACACTGGCCAGACGTTTAGAATGTAACTTTCCAAATCTCCATTTCCCTCTGGTCAGGAGTAGGTATTGTTCTTCATAGAACATTGGTGTTTGGACACAGTACTAAGGAGGAGATTGCTTGAGGCGTGAAATTATAAAGGTCCGTCCTTGCTGCATCCTTAAACACAGTCAGAGCTAGGAGGTAGAGGGTCACACCTCTAAACCCAGCAAAGGCGGGAAGATCTCTGAGTTCAAGGCCAGACTGGTCTACAAAGTGAGTTCCAGGTCAGCCAGAGCTGTAACACAGAGAAACCCTTTCTCGAAAAACCAAAACCAAATCAAACCAAACAAACCAACAAAAAAAAAAAGACCCACAGTCAGGCCATGCTATTTTTCCAAGTTTATAAGAGAAAGTAATGGCATTTCTCAAGAAGAGAAAAGAATATAAAAAGACTGAAAACCTACATTTAGTAGGATGTCGGTAGTTTGGTATTGTCTTCCAAGGCAAGGCAGACTTAGAACTTATATTGGGCATAGTTTTCAAGGCTGGGAATTAAGATGTAGAGAATCCCCACGGTCTCCATGGTATTCTAATAAATGCAATCACAAATATGGCTGTGTTTAAGTGCACACGTGGGTAACTTCCTTCTATATATAGTCAAGAAAAGTGATCTCCCCCCTCCACCTTACTCCTCTGAGAACTCCTGTCCAATTCAAGGTCAGATTTGATTCCAGAATATAAAATTTAGGACCCCCCTCCATGTCTGCTGTTCCTGTGTAACCGCACTGTAAAGATCAAGTGTGCTCCAGCCTAATAAAGTGCTTTGTGATAAAGTGCTTCGTGACTGGGAAAACATGCCACTTAATGGTTGGTTCTGGGTTTCCGGTCCACCCTCCCCTCCCCATTTAGTAGGTGACTGGTGGAGGGCGGCAGGGTGGCAGCAGAACCACCTCTGTGACTTGGGCTACCTCTTCGATGCCTGTGATTTCTACTTCCACAATTTTCCACGGCTGTTATTTTCATCTTTTATTTGTTAGCAATATATGTGTGTTGAAGAAAATTACAAAATATCTATCAGCAGAAAGAAAAAACGCAATTTTTTGAAAGCAGAACGAATGCCTTTATTTTTGTACCGTGTTTATGCTAAACACAAGATTGTTTCTTTAATTCTTAATAAATATCATTCAGTGTAGCTCAATTTCCTTAAACTCTATATAAGAGACTGTATCTTATATACTATACAATGGTGTAGTAGATTGCTATTTAACTACTTTCAGTTTTTTTTTTACATATAATGGCTATTTCTAATTTTTTCTGCTAAGATACTGTATATTATAAACATTCTTTTTTGCTAAATATTCTTAAATACCCTCCATTGTTCTTTATTTTCTTGTAAAATAGCATAAGCCTTAGGTTTTCAGTTGCAACAGTAAGGGGCATAAAACAATTTGTGGCATTTCAAGTCAAAATGAAACCATCACTACAATTTAAGTTAGGACCTGTTGAATTCCCTCCGTGTGTTACTCTCCTTTCCCAGGAAACCCATTGTCTCAATTTTTTTCATAGTAGATTAATGTACATTGTCTATGATTGTATGCAAATGGAATTACACTCAGCATATTTTCTTTTATCTAGTTAATTGTTCAAGGATAATTTCTCTGTTTATTATTTTTATATCAATAATATAGTATTGCTGGGCTCTGCAGTTGTATGAACTTGCCATAGTTTACCTCAACTGGGCATTGTAGATGTTTGTTTGTTTGTTTGTCGTTTTTCCACTTTGATGCTGTTAACACCAAACCTGGTTCTAACTTTGCTCCACTGTACAAATGTAAGACAGCTGATGTTATTGTGTTAGAAAAGTTAAATTGTTGGTATTTTGAAACTGAAGAAATTTAATACGAGAAAACCTACAGCTATTTTCATTTCTTTTTTATTTTTTGTAGAAGTCTTTAGGGGTACATAGAATTATGGGGTAGATCATAATGGATGAGTTTGTCAGAACACTAGGACATTTGCAATTAATGTAATTTAACAGGCACTTTACAGCAACAACACACCCTTGCTATGGTTTATTTTGTCATAGCCCCTTCTAAGAAGTCAATGTATTTCTCCATAACAAGGACCTCTTCATTTCTTTAATAAGCTGACATTCATAACATTTTTATATTTATCTGTCAAATGACTCCTTTTGCATTGAATTCGAACTAAGGAAGATTCAGAAATAAATACATGTATTGCATCTCACAAAATAGTATTCCTAAATCCAGTTTGGAATAGTGGCCGAGCTGTCCTCTTCCTATTCCTAAGGTGTGCAGTGGACTGAGGAGGTCTGGACAATCCGGAGACTCCAGTGACATCAGAGCTACTTTTCATCGACCTTCTCATCTTCCTCTCCTACATAGCAGAGACTCAGCCTTGGAGACAGATGGTGAGAATCCATTTCCTCAGTTCTTTGGCTTCTCATTGTGTCTTTAATGTGTTGAGACGGTTCTTTCTCAGCTGTAAATTAGCTTACAGTTACCAGATCTGTGTGCTGTGTTTTATCTGTATGAGTTATTTCTTTAGGCAGTGTGGTAAGATCCAATCTAAGGAATTTACAGTAGAGAAATAAATATAAGCAAGTGGTAAGAAGAGAGTAAGTGCATAAAAAAGCATACTTCTTCTGGGTAGAAATGGGCAGATCACTTCTGTAGAGATGGAGTGAAGATTGGGTTTGTGTTGATGGTATTTAATTTGTTTTTATCCAAACCCGTAGGGGAATGTAAAGTTAGTATTGGAAATAGTAATACTACTTCATGAAAAAAGTTAATTGTTTGGAGAAGAAATAGAAGTGTTTAATTATTGTGGGCATGTGGCATTGTGTAAAATCATGACCTTCTATAAGGCATTTTTGAGATGTGATAAAATATTTGGTTTGCATTAACAAAAGAGATGAGTGAAGAGTAAATCCCAGCTGAAATCACAGGACTGTTTTTCTAGTGTAAGCTCAGCCTCGGACCTTAGGCAATGTATTCCTGAGCTCCAGCAGTCCGTGCAAGCTAGGAAAAAGCCAAGTGATGCAGTATTGTGTTTGCAAGTTCTCAGGAAGAGTTTGCTTTCAGCTTGAGAACTGGAAACTCTGGTCCAAAAAAGTAACAGCTGCACCCTAAATTTACCTTGCTTTACCTGACTCAATTCTGGGGGACAGAGGTGGTAATTTTGAGGCAACTTCTGTTTAGAAAACCTAGTGAAGAGAGAAGCTTAATTGTTCTCCTTAGTGTTTATCTCATTTTTATCATATTTTCTTGTCATCTCACCAATTATTCGCTTACAACATTCTGTTTTAAAACTGCATAAACTTAGCAGTATTTGGTCACTTGTTATTTTTCACATTTTTAGTCGTTCTCTTCCTCTAAGTTAGAACGCATATCGCCTCTGCTTCTATTTATTAACCATGGTTATTTCATTCATGTACATTATGTGTTCCCACACCGAAATCTGTTGGTTTATGTGGTGAAATCTTGAACTCCTTTCTCAGTTTCTAAGTTGGTTCAAATGAACTCCCGAAGGTGGACCCCTCCCAGGTGTGATGAGTTTATTGGTGTTTACCAACACCCCTTTTTGACTGCAATTACTAGGAATTGCAGTCACTTGAAGCTGAATAGGACACTGATGGTGACCAGGTAAACTGCATGTATGCAATATGCAGTTCTTAGAAAATCAGCACATTTAGCTGCCGTGGTGACCCTGTAATCTGGCACTAGAGGCTAAAACAGGGCAGTGTTGAGTTCCAGGCCAGAGTGGTGAGTAGTGGTGTCACCAGTAGTGCTCAGAGACAGTCTGTCTCACAAAAAGAAGTTGGCGGGGCAAAGTATCGGTGTAGATTTTCTTTCTGAGTAAAATAAGATTATTGAGAACAGTGGACGACTTTGAAGATACAAGAATAAATCATCGATAGTGATTTATGTGTTTATTAAACTTTTACAAACACTTAACGTGATTCAATATTTTTAAGGTGATTATATCTGCTTTTTATTTTCTAAAATGTGTTTATGGGGATTAGGGATGTAGCTCAGCTAATACAGTACAAGCACAAAGCCCCAGGTTCGATCCTAACATTGCATAAAAAAACCCGGCCAAGTGGCACATGGGAGGCAGAGGCAGGAGGATGAATGAGTGTACACAACCACCTTTGGCTACAAAGTAATTTCCAATCCAGCCTGAGATACATCATACATCATACATACATACATATATACATACATGCATGCATACATACATATGAGTAGACAACCACCTTTGGCTACAAAGTAAGTTGCAAGCCAGCCTGAGATACATCATACATACATGCATACATACATGCATACATACATACATATGAGTACACAACCACCTTTGGCTACAAAGTAAGTTGCAAGCCAGTCTGAGATACATCATACATACATACATACATACATACATACACTCATCATTTGAACACTTGTTCATCAGAGCCTTGCTCAAGTCATCTTTGATAAGGCAGGGTCATGATTTCTAATGTCTGTAGCAGTTTTTCCATCAAACAGTGGACAGTCTCAGCCTAAGCAAGATCTGCTAGGTCAGTGTTTGACAAGTTGAAGATATTTATATGCTTTCTTTATCATAGTTTATCATATAACTACACTAAAAAACCCTGCTATACTTTTAAGAGCAGTGGACTCTTTTTTCATGAAGAAGATTGAAGAAACAACTGGATTATTAAATATTGGGAACCATATAAAGCATGGGATGTGCATGAAGCTTTTCATGTCCTGTGCTGGTTCTCCCTTCTCTGCTAGCTCAGCTCTTTCGAGAAACAGTCATTTTGTGTGGTGACTGACAAAAGGAATTTACCCTTGATAGGTGACTTTTACAGGACTCTACCTACTCACTTTCTTTGTCCAATATCCATTAGCTTATTTCTATTAAAAAAGGCATTTAAGCTGGGCGGTGGTGGTACAACCCTTTAATCCCAGCACTCGGGAGGAAGAGACAGGTGGATGTCTGTGAGTTTGAGACCAGCCTGGTCTACAAGAGCTAGTTCCAGGACAGTCTCCAAAGCCACAGAGAAACCCTGTCTTGAAAAACCAAACAATAAAAAAAAATAAGAAGGCAATTAAATAAAAAGTGAATATCTTGGGTAGAATTGATAATTGACTGTGAGTCAGTTTAGCTTAAGTATGTGGACGCAGAAGGACTTGCTTTCTGTGATATGTTTTCACTAGGAAATTTTGTATATACTGTGATTTTTTTAGTCTGATTAAGTTGTAGGTGACTTTCAGCCAGTGTTTTGAATATCAACTTTTATGTTGGAGAAAGAGATTCATATAAAGTCGTGAAAGTGGCCAGAGATTTAGTTGATTCCTGACAGATTGGAATGCTAGATTGGTTGGATCAGCAGAAAAATACACGTCTTTCTAAAACTTATCTTTCTAAAACTTACAAACAGCTCTGGGGCTAGAGATCCCTCAGTATGTAAGGATGTGTGTGGTCTGCCACACCTAAGTTCAATCTCCCAGACTCACGTGATAGAAGATAACTTACTCCTACAAATTGTTCTGTAAGGCACACAAACTGTGACATGTGTGTGCTCACACATGCACTGAACAAACGGAAAGAAAGATTTCAAAGAAACAGACCCTTCTGAAAGAATAGTATTCCTTCAGATTCTGAGACCCCCGGTGGAGGCCTGACATCAGGTATTAATGCGGAATTCCCTAGGAACTGTACATCATATAGTGCGTGCACACCTATGATAAAGTCTAATTTAAAGCTAGCTGTAATAATAACCAATGATAAGGAAGAATAACACAGACATATGGTGTGATAAACCTGTTGTGGGGATGCCTTTATCACGAAGCACTTTACCCTGTGCTAACTGTGCTTGTCCAAGGTGACTTAAACTGGAAAGCAAACCCTTGACTACGTCATGCATTGCCTTTTGCTTAGCACACAACAGTTTGTGAAAGCATTTCAAGTTCTGCACCAGGCCGCAGGAATGTGGTCCAGGCAAAACCCAGATCAGTCCATTTAATTGGCATTAATTGCCATAAGTCAAGTTGGCTGCCACCAACCAGTTTGGCTGCCCCATTGGAGCTTTGCTGGCTATGGGCAACCCTGGTAAGAGAATCTAGATGCTTGGCTCAAATGAAGTGTTGGTGATTTCCAACATTGCTTCCATTGACTTATAATTCCCTTCCTCACAGCCAGCGTCTTACTACTTCACCCTTTACTGAGGTCCTTGCCCTAATGTCTTAACCACCAGATTTCCCCCAAACTCCATTTTATTTGTGTTGTTTTGCTAGACATTTAATACTTGAGTGATTCTCGCAGTTTAAGGATCACAGAAAAATAACAAGACTTTCTTAATTAATCCTGACTTACCATTACAGTGGGAAAAGCATAATTAACATTTCTTCTAAATTTGATATCTGTAAAGAATGGCTTTTCCTTGACTCTTCTGAATAATTAAAATGACTAACGTCATTTGGGACGGAAATCCCTACTGTATTAAACTTCCGGATGTGCTTGGAATTTCTGCTATTCTGTGAGAGGTTCAAGTGACGTAAATAAGACAATGAGAACCTGGGGGACTAGCTGTAAGCCCACTTTTGTTGCACAGACCCTGGTCTTTTTCATGTGGATGGCTAATGAATCTTCTTGATTACCGCAGTCTTAGCCATCCAAACTTGGCAGTGTGTGCACGGTGAAGACCCGGTTTCTCTTATGCTTACAGTCACTTTCAGGGCTACAGTGCATACCCTCTGGCTTTCAAGGATTCTGACATGTCAGAGTGGAAATTAACAAAGGGCATACAGATTGTCTGTCCAAATCTTTCCCCAGACCTGAGGATCTAATATTAGTGTCACACCCTGTGAAACACATTGTGTTTCTAGAATGTGCATGTTACGTGTACCCACATCTTCCTTTCTTGTTCTCATGGTCCTTCCACTCCTTAAAGCCTTCCAGCCGGCAAAGCCCTTGACTGTCCCCTAAGCCAGCAGGTGCTGCTTGTAGACCGCTGCCTCTAGATGCAATTCCTTTCTCCTTCTCCCTCTCTTCACCCCATAGATATATCTTCTGTGCTTTTGTCTTCATGACTTTAACTGGTGCCTCAGTGTGTTGTTGACTGAAAAGCTTGTAAAGTTGATTACAAACAGGTTTGTCATCGGTAATCCTTGCAGCCACGGTTCTACTACACAGCAGCGTATTCATCAACGTTTACCGTACCGTCTTAATGATACCGTAAATGCGGAATGATGGTGACTGCAAAAATGGCAAGCGTTTCAGGACCTCTCTCAGTTTCTTTTTCTCATATCCTTTTCTTTCAAGTAAGCCATGGGAACATTTTATCATAGAGAATATCCCCCTCTCCCTCCTCCCCCGCACCCCTCTTTCTTTGTCTTCTGTCGTACCAGAGATCGAACCTATGTAAGTATCTGTGCATTTTAGGCAAGCGCTCTACTGCCGAGCACACCGGAGCTGAGAGGCCTGCCTTTATCTGTCATCGTTAAAGTGAACTAGGAAACAAATATTCTGTGTCGGTGGTCAAGATGCTGCTTCTTGGTGTTTGCTCCAGCATCTCATCAGTGCTTCTCAAACTGCTCAGGACTATATGTTCTTAACCAGTTGAGGACCCAAGTGAGTTTTTGTCCAGGTCACTCATAATGCCTGTTATTTACCATATGAGAAATTTTAACTGAGAAATATTTAGAAATGCAAAATGCCCAAAGACACATTTCACTAGTCATTGAAACAATGGATAGCACGTGGCTTCTAAATGGCACCATGAGCACGCATGAGAAAGGTGTGCCAAAGCACATAGCATTTTAGTGTCACGAAGGTAGTCTAGACTTCTTGCACATCCTCAGTGAGGACCCTTGAGCATTGCTGGCCCATATTCTGAGACCACTCTCCTGGAAATTCACTTTCCAAATTTCCAGGAGTGTTCTATAGTTTTTTTTTTCCTAACGTAACCTAACTTTTATGTTTTCTTCTTGACTTCAACCGAGTTCATCATGTTACCCACTCTTCTATTAATGTCTAGACATAGAATGTGCTGGAACCTATTACCAGTGTCAGCTTGGCAGTCATATGACAGAGATGCTTACTCAAGGAGTCATTTTATTTGTGGATACTCATAAGGTCATTCCTAGTCATGCACTGTCAGTAACCCTGGCTTTCAAGAGCTGTCCCTTTTTATGACTTGTGAAACTCCATGGCCCTCTCCTGTGGAAACTCGTCTCACTGGAGAGATTGTGGAAGTTGGGTCATTACTGAAGTGTTACGATGAAGTCTGTGGCTTCATTGGAACGGTGGTAGGCTCCTCTTTCCATCTTCTCTCCTCGGTGTGCCCTTCCCTTCCCCTTGCCTCGGCCTGACCCCTGATGCTGGCTCTCCTTTTGCTGTCTGGCAGATACTTCTTTGGCCCTAATGACTCCTACTTTTTTTTTTCACTCCCTGCTCTGGTACCTTGGCTGATACTCTGCTAAATTCTTTCTGAGGTCTTAGCAGGACAGTCAGTCTCAAGAGTATTTAACGACTCTTCACTTCCCTGAGTAAGCACTAAGGACTGGGTCTTCCTGAGAGTTCTGGGAATGCAGCCTGTACCTTGCAGCTGGATGGTAATCCCAAAATGGCTGCTCATCAGACTCTTGACTGACTGACAATCTCTTAGTTTCATATTGTGTGGTGATGTCATGATGGGAGCTGGAATCTGGGGACTTAGTTATGATTACCAGTGATAATCTCTAAACACAGCATGAAGCCCACGGAATACTGGGAGTCTCTTAATCTTTTAACTTTTTGTTCTAAACATAGTAGGCCCTCAGTAAATGTTTACCCAGTAGGTTATTTTTTCCCTCGTTAGTGTTGTATAAAACTCTTAGCTCCAGCAACTGCGTAATAATTTAAGCCAGACCTCTACTCCACATGCTCACTCCTAGCCAAAGGAATATGCCTTTGAGCTGGGTGCATCCTATGATCATGGTACTTCAGAGGCTTTGGCAGTAGAGTGATGAGTTCAAGGCCAGTCCAGACTCCGGAGGATATAAGACCCTTTCTCAGATGAACAAAACAGAAAGAAAGAAAAGCAGAAATATGTCTTCACAATGTTATAAATTGGTATACGCTGCTTTTATAATAAGCAAAGCCTTTGCCTAGTAATAAAGATTGTATTTGAATTACATACAGCTAATATTTTCAATTCTTACTTCTACCAAACTTTTTGTTTTTCTCAAAATTTCATGCAGATCATATCAACACAATATTTTGTACACCTATGCTAGAAATCTAGTAGCTATTTTGTTTTCATCTTTTGCTGTTAAGTAGCATCTATTTTATAGCACTGTTTGTGACACAAATTGCTTCCTAAATATTCAATCCTGATTGTATTATTTTCTGAGATGTGTTAAAATTTGCTGCCCACACCTTAATTTGACTGTGATTTCTTCTCTGCACCAACTGGTCTACCACATCTCTCTAAAACATCAACAACCCTACAGCCTCTGTTGTTTGTTTGTCTGGTTTGTAAAACTTCCTTTAGTCACATCATTTCCTGTAAACCTTCCATTCCCACCAGATAAAGGCCTAAGCTCCTTGGCATGGCCTTGACTCAGAAGTCCTTGGTCCTAATAGCATTGTTAGCTTAATCTCCAGTCACAATAGACAGTCACTCCTTCCTGTTTCACCAGAGCTCTGCTCTGCCTTCAAGTACATTTCTGTGACCTAGAATAACTGTCGTTCTCTTCTGGTGGGTGATCACTTACTCCTGTCTTTAGCCACTATTTACCACCATCTGCATACGCACACAGAACTCACACCCAGGTTGTGTTCAGTGCACTTGTTACACGTGTCCATCCTAACACTTAGTAGCATACACTCCCTGACTGTTTGCACAGAGAACAAAGAAAGGACTTGCATGTGCAATGCACAGTTTTGTTGTATAGTCACCAGGTATTGCGACCCTTGCCCTGTATTTTTTGCAACCACAGACCTGAATTCAAGTGAGTGAAAATGTGGCTGACATTTCAGCAGAATCTTGAACTTAGTCTGTTTTTCAAAGGGGAATAATTTACAACCTTTTGGGCCTTCATCAATTCCAAGTCGTATACTAACTGCTCTGTTTTGTTAGTTGTGGGGGTCGAGTGTGCACATGCCGTAATACACATGTGCAGGCCAGGGGAACAGGTTTGTTCTCTGCCTTTCTTTAGGTTCCAGGGGTCAAACTCAAGTAGCCTCACTTGTGCAACTTGCCAAGCTGTCTCCGTGTGCAGTAACAACAATGCCCGGTTTATTCCGCTCAACTGCATTCTTAGTGCTAGCACTGGTTTTTATCATCTTTTTGTTTTAGTTTCAGAATAATGATTTTACAGCTTGCCTGCTGTAGCTATGAAATTAAAATACAAAGCCAGTGCCTGGGAAAGACCAAACACCCACTTTGTTTTATTCTGTTTTCTGTTACTCTAACAAAATACCCGAGGCTGAATAATGGAAAAGGAATAAGTGTTTCTCAGGGTTCTATATACCGAATGAACAGTCTGAGAGCATTTGATGACGTTTGCTTGGCATCTGGTGAAGGCTTGATTCTTCTTTTATAGGGGTCTCACCTTTGTGATGTCATGTCATTTAACCCAGATTCCTTCTGGTCTGGGAGGCTCCACCTGCTTAGTACGATTAGTGGATGAAATTGAGGGTGCAGTTTCTAACACACAAATTTGGGGGAGACACACTCCAGCCATGGCAAGCCTCAACCTCCACTACCTTCTTTCTCCTTTGGCCTGTGCATGGAGATTCTAAGAACAGTGACAAAAATGGCATGTTTACCTCAAACAAGAAACATGGGTGGGCTTTGCCATGTTTTCCCCATGTCCACTCTCAGTATGCTAATGGTCCTTCCCAGTGTATCTGTCCCTAATTACATGATTCTATTTGATTGTCATCTTAGCAAGGTATACACCATTTAACCAGCCCAAAGCTTATTTTCCAAAACCTGAAACTGCTAGATTAATGTCAATGGAGTGATTTCCATAGACATATCCTGTCATTGTGCTACAAATCTAAAAGATTTAACTGTAGACGGCACTAATATATAGTCAAGAAAAAATATCCAGCTTGAATCCATTGTAAGCAAAGATGGAAGGACTGTTTACTTTTGAGAACTCATAGTCTCCCCTCCCCCCACCGCCCCGTCCTTTTTGTGATTTCTTGCTTACATAATTTGTTATGAAAGACTGCTTCGAGGTGAGCCCTCTCTCCAGAATGCCAGTTGATTTGTTCTGTCCTGCTCTGGAAGGGTTAAGAGGAGACAACATCCTGTCAAAGACCTTGTTTTTAATTTTGCTTTTCACACTGGCACTGATCCTGCCAAGAGCAGCCCAGATTAGTTCGGGAAACCTTTGAAGAGATTTAAGATGTCCTTCAGCCAGTTTGAAGGTTTTTGTCTCGCAAATCCAGTACAAGGGCGCCTGCAGGCATCTCGACCCTTGCTGGGTTGGTGATGCAGCTCAAGGTCACAGTAACCCGCCCTGTGACATTCAACAACAACAACACAAAATTATGCAGGGGGGGAAACTGCTTCCAGCATTCAGTCAACCAAAAACTTCCTCAGTTGAGGAACTGCGGAAGAAGTCTGTTCCCCCCTCTTCACGCTCTTTTTTTTTTTTTTTTGGTGGGGGGGGGCCTTTATGAATTTTTTTTTTCCTGGAGGACATAATCCCAGATTTCTGGTGTGTGTGATGACAAGGTCATTTCTTAATTAGAACACATGTAAAGAACAAAGCTAAATGGCTTCAAAACAGCTTTGTAGTTGATGGAGAGGATTTAAATTATTTAAAGAGATAGTCACCCATGTATGATGGAAACTGAATTCTAAAGGCATTAACTCCTTCCTCCCCTTCTACCTGCTGTTTCTTTGCATGCTTCATGTCTGACATTGCAGGCTGCATTCTAAATTAAAGAAAATTTACATTAATGGCTAGTTTATTTTTCTGAGGCCAAACATAATTGGTAGATGTAATCCTGAGATAAAACTTTGAATTGGGTTTTCTCTCCATGACACGTATGTCCCGGAAATGTTATGAAATGGCCTGAGGAAGAACTGGGGTTACAGATGCACCCTTCCTCTGGCAGCTGTGATTTATTTATACTGTACTGGAGGTGAGGGAAGGACGGAAGGCTGGGTCACCTCCCTTTCTCCTCCTGACATTACCCACTTCTGATTTAGATGGCTCGCGGAGCACGGGAGCCTGTTTCTTTAAAATCACTAGTCGATCTCATTCAGGTTTTTCAAGTTTCGAAGAATTGACATGCTTTTAAAATGAACCTTACAAAATTTGTTTCTGAGTGCAGTTGACATTTTAAGGCTATTGACACCATGTCCGTTAATACTCAGCGGCCCTGTTAGATTTGCTTTCCACAGGGGGTTGGTATTCTGCCTGACTCCCCTTCTGTTGTGGGCCATTGCAGACTAACCAGTACACAGTGGGGTAGAGTCCAGGAGAGTTGGTTTGTTCTCCTTGAGACATCATGCATGACTCTACTGTAGTATTGAGGCCCCGCGATGAAAGGATGAAAGGGAGCAATTTTATTGTTGTTATCTTTATAGATATTTTACACATGTATACATACACACATATACATATCTATCTATATGGATATGCATACATACATACACACACACATATATATGCATATATATATAACCATTAAAATAGTTATTTCCTTATGTGAAAATTACATTTGCGTAGAGGAATTTTGTTTCAGTTTAGTGATAGTAGCAGAACAGTTTCCTTGGACTTCAGACCCCATTGCTTCCTAAAATTGATGTTTTTCTGCAAATAGTACTGAAGTGAACTCCAGCTATCTAGCTTATAATGGAGTATAGCATGACTATTTTAACAGATGTTTTTTCTTTTGGTAGCCCGCACTTAAAAATTTTAAGTTTGAGCGGATAACGTGGTAGATTGCATAAGGACTGTCTAGAATTCATTAGGCCTGTTTTTCTGAAGGATTTTCTTCCTGTCAAGAAACATTTGTTTGAGTCCATGAAAAGAAATGGGATCGACACACCAAGACACATTTTTAGGTATGGATATCTTAAAGGATTTTAGGTTTGCCAAAAGACATATTGGAAGGGAATCTATATGCAAGGACATGGAGTGATTAAGTGAGCCTTGCCCTTGCCTGGAGTCTGGTGTGCCCTAAATGTCATATATGACCCAAGCTCACCTGCTCGTCATTTCTAATTTACTGTCCTAATCCATTGATTTGTTATCGCTAATTGTTCCTCATTTACTTCTGTGTAGTTTCCAGTACCTAAAGGGTTGAAAGGTGGCTGTAATTGGCACCCGCAGCTGCTCTTTCTTTTGACAGGGGATAATTTTGCAGCCTATGCTTTGTGTGACAGCTGCCTAATTGGGCATTCTCCCCTTGTAGCAAGCCTGCCTCCTCCAGCCTCCCTGCTGACAAATGGCAGTGGATTATAGATGAGGACAAGCTGACCCATTCGACCTTGCTGAGACAGCGGGGAGGGGCCTCCTGCTACTTGAGGGAAGCTTTAGGTCATTTAGAGGACAAGGTCATGAGCCAGGTGGAGAAATGACATGATATCACATGACAGTAGCCTGATGACATGGTCAGCATGTCAAGGACAAAGGCATCGGTATTGATTAAGCATTACTGCAATACTTCCCTGAATTCCCTAGTATTTCTTAATTGTTGCTACTGATTTTTTTTTAAGAAAAGGGAAGAACGAAGAGTAGAAGAGGAAGAATACAGATAAGCAGTGTTTTAACAGTGGCGGAGCATTTGTTTATATGAAAATAGACTTGGTTGAAGAAGCTTCCTAATGAAGTTTGTTCAGTTATATGGAGCTTTCTATTCTGTTCTTAATTATAGCTTGGTTTGCAGCCCTTTAAATATCAGGACTTCTCAAGGTATTCCAACATTAAGGCAGGCAAGTTGAAAGGAGGTAATGTGTGTTGTTATAGAAGTATTTAACAACTTCTGTCATCACCCTACCCAGTGACTGGCATACCTTTTGTATGTTGAATAAAAGAAAAATAAGCCAAGTGAAAATGCCTAATTAAAAAGAACCTTAAAACTCTAGATTTAAGAGATCAAATACACTATGGTGCCTCCAAATTAGAAAGTGTTACAGTCTTAAACCATTTCAGAAGCCTGAAAATATTTTTTATATAGTCTGGACTTATGCTTAGTGTAATAGCTTCAAGATAAATGGAAATTTGGTCATTGTTATTATTAATGCACATGCTCCTTTTGAAGGAGGTCTGAGCTATTCCATCCTAAATATAAAATCTGAAGAATCTATGCTGAATCTGTTAACCCTATCATAACCCTTGAAAGCTGTACGTGTGAGTTATGTGGTAGATAGCACAATTTGTAAGAATGTTTTGTTTTTAAGAGCAGGGAACATCTTAACAGAACAGATCATGATTCCTTTCAGGAAAAATAAACAATTATTTTGGATGCTGTTAGGTAGAAACCCTCAGCTGAACAGTGGGAAATTTTATCCCCCTGAGATTAAAAACTGAGGAATGATAAAAATATGATGAATTATTTCACAGAAGTAGACATATCTGTGTGTGTGTGTGTGTGTGTGTGTGTGTGTGTGTGTGTGTGTGTGTGGTGATTTTGCCTGTGCTATGCATGTGTTGAGCTGTTCTCAAACCCTGACTCAGGCTTGGTGGAGAACCCTGTGCCCTTGTACATGTATACTTGATTAGTACTTGTGGTTATCGCAGCAGAAGATATACCGCCCTCCTCCTTGTATTGGCCAGGACCCAGGCATTGGGGAGTCAAGGGAAAGGGAAAGGGAAAGAGGCTTTGCATTAGTATTCCGTGAAAGCCTTACTGTCTGCAGAACAAATTGATTGCTCTGGTGTACCTGTGCTTGGCACCCCGGCTGTGAAAGAAAGGTAGGGCTGTGATCTGTCTGATTGTATGACATATTGTGACACTCCAGGAATATTTAACATGCACTCGTTTTGTGGCACGAGCTATAAGTCTAAGGGAAGAAAAAAGAGAGAGAGAGAGAAATGAATGAAAGTGTATAGGAGGAGTAGGCTACAGCTTGGTTCACTTCAGCCATGAGTTCATTCGAGTAAGATAATTTTGCTAAAAGGCAGCCACTGGGAACGTAACCTGATTGATAGCGAAACCCTGGAAAATCTTGAGGCACTAATGTGTTTCCTTGCTCGAAATGTGTCAGGTAAAGACAGGATTCATGCTAAAATCTATGGGATTTTTAACTATGAAGTGGGAGGGATCATGGAAATTGTTATGTACATAATTAGTTTAGGAAATTATTTTCAGTACATCCTATTCTTAAAGGTCCAGTGGAGAGCAGAGGATCAGGAAGGGAGTTCTCATTTTAAAAAGAAGGGACAGCTGCTGTGTTGTCTTAAACTACAGTAGGAAATGTGTGATTTAGTTTATTCTTTCGATGGTTCTTCTGTACAGACGCTATATCCTTAGATTTCTGTGGTAGGAAAAGAAATTACATGATCTCCTTTCTGATAGGTTTAAAAACAAACAAACAAATCTGTGAATTCTTTTCCGATAGGGAGGTAGTAGGCAATTTGGGATTGTCTACGTGAACTGAATGGATGTTGTACTATTTTTAAATCTGATTCACATATCTGCAGTTGGAGTTGGATCCCTCGACATTGTGAGGAGTTCATGAAACATGGTCACTGCATCTGGGGTGGGGGGGTGCATCTGTCCTGTGAGGGAAGAGAAGTGGTCCCTCTTGTCCACGTCTGTTGCCACATGTGAACTGTGGGTGTCCTTTGCCTCCCTTACCTATGGCTGGCTGCCGAATACAGTCCAAACACTAGATTGCAGAGCAGAACAGCTGTCTGTTAATACAGTGATGAATTAAAGTTGGCTCCTTGTTGACTTTTATATTGTTGAAATGAATGTATTGTTTTGCATGCTATAGATCAGATTTTGCTTTCGTGTAAGTAAACACGTGATTGTTCAGTGCATACTAACTTTTAAACCTCATAAAGACTTCCAGATACAGATGGACCTGTAAAGGCTGTAGGCAGTGATCTAGATTTGTCCTCGTGTAGTTTTAAGGAAAATGGGTGAACAGAGAATCATTTCACACGTTTGCTAAACTCAAACACAAATATACAAAATCTGACATAAAACAGTGAGGAAAATAAGCCACTTCATGTCGTGATGCCTGGCAAAGATATGATAGATTAAAAAAACTCCTTTTATATTACATGGCAAAATTAACAGTATCAAGTATATTTTAATATATTTAATAATAACATATGTAAGTATAAATATAAATAAGTAATAAATAATATAAATTAAATATAGCCATTGATTGTCTTAGTACTGTATTTTAGTGCAACTAGTTTGTGACTTTCTTACTATCAGAAAAGATAGAGAAAACATAAGCACAGAAGAACAAGAACATTTCATTTTTCAAAATAAAAAAGTTGATAAAGTCTTTCTTGCTTTTAGCTTTAACATTTTTAATGACCTTAAAACTTTGATCAGTTTTGGGAATGTTTTACCTCTTAACATCTTCTTACTTTGTATTAAGTTTGCTCCTTGGCAGGCTCACACACGTATATAATGTATATAATGCATTCCGACTACTCTTCCCTCCCCACCCCTGCCCCCCATCTCCTCCCACCCTTGCTCACCATGGCATCTCCATTTCCCCTTCCAACTCCTTTTGTCCTTTCGTTTTGTAACCAGGCTGTGTTGGGGGTGACAGTGTGACCTTGCATTTGGAACTGTTCATTGGAGCCTGGTGGGCTCACCTTAGCAACAGAACTGTAGACAAAGACTGCCTAAGGGTGGAAGTTGGGGGAGGGGGTGAGGACGAGGGAGGGTTAACCCAAGGGTTGAAGGACGTCCTCATGGAAACCAGCTGTATTTTAAGCCAATTAAAAAACATGTACGTTAAAATAAGTTAGAGGGATGGTGTCATACATTACTGGAAGATACTATGTCTGAAAGCCAAGGGCTATTAAAACAATTTCCAAAACATCCCTTATGAGTTATTCTTTCCTGCTTTCAAAACAAATACCAGACTTGTGATTGTGCATACATGTACATATATACCGTATAGTTGACCAAGGAGAATAGGGATGGAAGACTATGAACACCAAAGACAGGTTTGGTTTTTATATTTTCTTGTTTCTTACCAAGGAACAAGGACTGCTCTGTTCTTCAGAGGGTCCACAATGCTTACATGTTGCCTGGCACATAATAGCTGTTGAGTAAATTGTTTTTGAACAACGGAAGATAAATGGCTCACGAAACCCTCCTGCCACACATCATTTCCTTTCTCCCGTCTGTTTCCATCATCAGTTTGTACTGTGCCTAGACAAGTGGATTGGTAGCGTCTGTTTTGCTTCTGAACACATTGGAGGTCTTGAAGAAACCGGAATTCATTGTTTTGAACCAGTTGTGATGCCATGTTTTGTCTTCTTTGGCTTACTAGTTTCGATTTCTGACTCATTCTCACTTTGGCCCTTTGTAATTGTATCCTTAGTAGCCCTTTTCCATACCACTTGACTGCTTTTTTTTTCTGCTCATATGTTGACTTATTGTGATATTGAATATTTCTAAAAGCTGTTTTTTTAAAGCTATAAGACTTTCTTGTAGTTTCATGTATGAATTTATGTGTCTTTTAACTAATATCAACTATAATTTTTTTTGTTGTTGTTTTTCGAGACAGGGTTTCTCTGTGGCTTTGGAGACTGTCCTGGAACTAGCTCTTGTATTAGGCTGGTCTCGAACTCACAGAGATCCACCTGTCTCTGCCTCCCGACTGATGGGACTAAAGGAGTGTGGCACCACCGCCCAGATCAACTAGTTATTTTAAAAGTTTGGGAAATTTGTATGCCAGCTTTAGTCAGAGAGGCCTAGGTAATTAAGTTGGGAAGGAAGTAAATATTTAGTTACAGCGATTAATTGAAATCATAAAGTAAAAATTATTCACTAGAATATTGTATTGTAACACCTTCCTAAACCAACTTAATAAGCAAATTTGTTTTTATTTGGCATTTAACTTGACGTGGGCATGGACCAGGGCTTCCTGTCCCCAGAACCAAGAAAAATAAAGGTGGAAGGATACAAATACCAAAGAGAAGTTTGATTCTTAAATTTTCTTGTTTCTTATCATAGGAACTGGTGCGAGAGTTCATGTAACCTTGAGCACGTCAGGCTTCACTTCACATAGGTTGCTACTTGGCTTAGCACCTAGAGTGGGCCTGACCTGTAACCGCCTAGCTTCTTGAAACTGTCTGTCATATGATATCAACTGTGTTTATTGATTTTACTAAAATATTAGTGTAATGATAAAGCTTGAAGGGAACCTTGCCTGGATTCCATGGTGGGGTGAGGGTGACCAAGGCTGGAGACAAACATGACAGACAGGCAGAGCTTAAGTGAAAAGTTTTATTGGAAAGGGGAGGGAGGGGTAAGGAAAGAGAAAAGAGGTAAAGAGACAGAGAGAGGACAGAAGAGAAGAGGGAGACAGGAAAAGTCCTGTCTGCTCCAAGGGAGCCGCGGAACGAGAAGATTGCAGAAAGAGAGAGTGGGAAGAGAGAAGAGCTGGAAAGAGAGCATACGTGGGTGGGGTCTGTCTTTTAAAGGGGTCCTTTGCACCTGCGTGCAGACTAGTAGTCACGGAACCAGGCTGACCAGAGTACTGCCTGAGTGCATTCTGCCAGGTGATAGGGTCAGGCCAGCAGAATGCCTAAATCCTTACAATTAGTATTATTCAAGTTTTACACCTGTAGCCACAAGTTTATAAATAGAATGTAAATCAAAGTAAAATGATACTCTGTGTGTGTGTGTGTGTGTGTGTGTGTGTGTGTGTGTATGCTATGTGCATATATACCACATACTATTATGGGTTGCTTCTTAAGGATATAAACCAGAATTACTTTTATGCCAAGGATCGGTGACAAAATATTGTGTATCACCAAGAACAATAATATCTTTAATGAAGATTTTATAGAGACCTGTAATAAATTGCTGCATAGTACATTCATAAACACAGTGTAGTCTCTCGTGATACCTGAAATGTGAGGACAGTGTTTTCTTTAGTAGTATAGTCATCCCTGAGCCAAGACAGGAAGCACCTGGTAGACATGGATGCTTTCAAGGCTGTCAAATCCAAGAAGCGTGCTTGCTCTTACCTCAGAAAGAGGTTAGGCTGCTGGGGTGGAGTGGGTGTCTGAGGTGTGTCCCTCAGATAAGAATCTGAGGAGGTCCACAAATGAAGTTCAAAACTGAGCAGTTGACAACATTTGATTTAGCCATGAGTGTGTTAATCCTTCATCCATCCAGGTTGATATCTATGATTAGGTTTTATTTCATATGACATAAGTTTTATTTACAGTACAGAAAGGAGCAAGGAATTGGAGAGATTCTCGTAGAAAGCCAATTCAACCAAGCATGGGGGCAATGAGGAAACCAGTTTGAGCTGCACATGTTGGGGACTTAGCCTGTCACGTGAACACGGATAAGGTTGTTAGCTTACATGTCATGGGTTGGCAGTTAACCCTTTCCACTTCATTCCATTGTGGAAAAGAAATCTCCAGACCTGGTCCTTTAGTTCAACAACTGGACCAGGTGGACAAGCAAATTAACCTTAAGCGCAGTTTCCCCTCTGCAAAGTGGGCTGCTTCAGCCTCTCCCCTAGTGTTACCACAAGGGTCAGCCGGGAAGATGCAGAACAGTCATGGAGCGTCACCCACAAGACGGCCACTCTGCAGTCACAGCTCCCGTTTAAGACATGTGCCTCCATCAGCGTTGGCTTATTGCGCTTACCGAAGATGCTCTGGTCAGCTCACTGTACTGTCTGTCATTCCGCTAGGAGCTGTTCTGGAACTTCAAAGTTACTGGGGCAATTTCTCCCTTTTACTTACGTTGTTTCGGCTGATTTTTTACCTCTTAACCTTTTGCTTAGATTTAACCTAGAGTGAAGTCTGTGGCTTCAATAATAGTATGAATCTCTCCAATGTGCCCATTTTGTCCATTTGTTTTGTTTGTTTGTCTTTCGAGACAGGGATTCTCTGTGTAGCTTTGGAGCCTGTCCTGGAACTCACTTTGTAGGCCTCGAACTAAGAGATCCACCTGCTTTTGCCTCCTGAGTGCTGGGATTAAAGGCGTATGCCACCTCTGCCCGGTTCTGTTATATAGCTTTTATTTATATTGTTTTTCTCGAGATACTTGGCAAGTCTGTACATAATATTTAGTGAGCATGTCCCCATGTGTCGGAATTATGTGTCTAGGTCAAAAATACAAGATATTCTTAAAAAATGAGCAGCCGGAGTAGAGAAAAACTAGCTCAAATTGTAGCTTTTGCTTTCTTTAGGTCTTGCTCAGTTAGCAGACTGGAGGCTTTTATTTTATTTATTTATTTATTTTGTTTTTTGAGACAGGGTTTCTCTATGGCTTTGGAGACTGTCCTGGAACTAGCTCTGGTAGACCAGGATAGTCTCGAACTCACAAAGATCAGCCTGCCTCTGCCTCCCAAGTGCTGGGATTAAAGGCATGCACCACCAACTTCTGGTTTATGTTTTTCTTTACTTGTAGAAATTTCTGAGCAACTAAAGAATTCTGAGTCATCTTTTTTATTATTATTGTTAAAGACAACAGGGATGATATATCATTACAAGTGTAAATGCCCAATGGATAACAGTTGGACTCCTACAACAAGCAAGAGGATGGGAATGTTAGGCCTATCTCGTGATTTGCTGTGAGTTTAAATCCTGCTTTCCTTTTTATCTGCAATGTTCTGAGTGTCAAAGAAGTAATTATTAATATTGTGGAGCAGAAAGGTGTGGTACTTACAAATAGTCATTGCGCTTATATGGTATAAAACACCTTCATTTCCTTACATGGCAGTTTGTACAGTGGAGTAGATCTTTTCCTTTTTACTCCCTGCAGGGAAGCTGTGTCCATCGTGTTTGTGTGTATACTTCATGACTAGACATGCATTTGCTCAACAAAATGTGCCTCAGATGTCCTAGGAAGAATAGAATAAAAATAGCCTTTTCCTTATACCAACAACTGTAGTTTGGTGGTGGTGGTAACTCTTTTTAAAGAAAGCAAAGAAGGCAGAAGTTAGACTATGAAGACGACCCAGCACAACAGAGTTTTCTGGGCACTTTTTCAGGGATTGAGTGTACGACTGTTTAGCTGTGGAAACGGGGCCTCTTGGGCACTTTTTCAGGGGATTGTGTGTAGACACTGTTTAGCTGTGGAAACGGGTTCTCCTGGGCACTTTTTGTTTAGTTGTGGAAAGGCTTGTTTCAGGAAGTGACCTTTAAGCTGACCGGGGGATGGAGGCTGTGGAGCAGCCAGTCCTGAGAGGAGCCGTGAGGAACTTTCTGGAAAGAGGACTTGCACACATGCAGGTCTGAGGTAGGAAAGCCCTATCCATCCACCCATGGTCAAGGCTGTGTGAGGGATCCTGTGTGACTAGAGCTGCTGGCCCTGTGTGGCAGACAGCAGAAAGCCACAGATGGCTGGCTCTTGCCAGCGACATGAAGGACGCACAGCACACAACTAGAAGAGTCTAGAAGAGCTTGAGGATGTTTAAATCGGATGATATTTTGGATTGAATAAGACTTTTAACCTTTTACCTTTTAACATCTATGAGCTTCCCTTGGGAACATGGGAATCCTCTCTCTCTGTGGAACGCTGCCTGCAGGGAGGAACGGGTGACCTGAGATCTCTCTTGAGATTCACTGGAGCAGGCAGACCCAGGATTCTCACTAGTAGGTTAGAGAGGAATGTCGGCTTTAGCCCAAGTGAAGTCAGAGGCAGACCGTGGGACAGGTATGCTGTGTTACAGAGAGCACGGGCTGCAATGGTAGGATGCATCACCGAGGTCCCGGGAGAAGAGCCGTAAACACGCGTGCGCAACGCTGCACTAAGCCGGTCAGCGCGGCAGTTGTCGAGTAAAGATGCCAGTGTCGACCCGGGGTGGTTCACAAGTGTGAGAACTGTCGTTCTGCCGTATCCCTGGCATAGTCAAGATTTCCGAAGTTAAATCTCTCTCGGACGTCCACAATCGCGCATTAGCATGAACACTACCGCTACAAAATGGTATACAAACACACATGTATGAAATAAAGTGCGTCCTCATTTGATGCTCTGTTGGGAGCTGTGTACATCTTGGATCTCCAAGGCCTGCACGTCTATTTGTTTCATTTTGCTGGTGTTTTTTTGTTTGTTTGTTTGTTTTCCTTAAAGAAGGTCTTACCTGTGACTTAGGCTGAAGCATACTCTGTGGCCAAGGCGGTCCTAGAGCTCATGGTACTCCTCTTTCCAAATGCTACTGCATGAACCTCTATCTCTGACTTAAACAGAGCTTTTATGCAAGTTAAATGATTACTGTTGGTTTTCTTCTCAGTGGTAACATTGCTAGGTTTTTGTTAGTACCATTTGTCTGCTTACCTTTTAAAATTATGCGGTTCAAAGGCAATGCCAAGTAATTTCTTACCAATATACAAGTTTTCGTCTACATATCATGCCATATATGATAATACCAATATCATAGATTTCTGTTTTAATCTCATGTGTTACATAGTTATGCAGAAGTCAGCTTGACCCTCTTATTCTGAATATAAACTCCAACAAGTTCTGCTTTGTAATGTTCGTGTTATCAAATAATAAAACTGGAAAAAAATGAGCAAATTTAGGGACAGTTTTAATGCACCTTAAGTTTTAATCACAATGAAGTGTTTTGTTTTGGTTTCTTTTTCTCTTGTTCCTCTGCTTTGTGTTAAGCTTTCTGCTGTGTACATACAGTTTGGAGGGTCATCTTTCTCCACAAATGGGCTTTCTTATTTAGTCACAAACCTATTTCTGCAGCTAGACATTTGGAGGCAATATTAGTTTTTTTTTTTTGGTTGTTGTGGCAGTTTGGTGTTCTTCTGCATAAACAAAATGTAGAAACCTAACCACTTTTATCATTTCAGGTTTCAAAAACCATTTTCATAAGAACAATACTCAAAGTCAATTTACAGATTGTTTAAATGACATCATTGTCTCATCCAGGAGTTGGTGGCACATGCCTTTAATCCCAGCACTTGGGAGGCAGAAGCAGGTGGACCTCTGTGAGTTCGAGGCCAGCCTGGTCTACAGAGCAAGTTCCAGGACAGCCTCCAAAACAATACTGTTTTGGAAACCTTGTCTCTAAAAAAATGATACTTTTGTCTCTTGCTTATTTCAAAAAGAGTGCTTTTAGGTTTTGCAATGTGTTCGGAGTGAATATCTCAGGGAAGGGAGAAAAAGAAAAAAGAGGGCTTGAAAGAAAAGCAGGTTTTAGTCCTGGATGAGGCTGCTTAACCTGTTAAATGTAAAAGGACAAGATTTTCAGTCATTTTGCTGTTTCACCCATAGAGTCCTTCGTAAGCCTTTGTCCTGTACGCATGGCCTCCAAGACTGTTGTGGAGAAACTGAGTGACCACTTTGTGTCTTTTTATTTCCCACCTTTCTATAAAAGAGCATATTAATGTCTTTAAAAATAACATTTATGTTATTAATTTTAGTTATGTGTGTGTGTGTGTGTGTGTGTGTGTGTGTGTATCTGAGTTTAGGTATGTGCACATGAGTGCCAGAGCTGCAGAAGCCAGAAGTATCAAACCCCTATAGCTAGGTGTCCCCTGTTGTCATGGACCGTTGGGAACAATCTACCATGAATGCTGTGAATCAGATTCAGGTTCTCTGCAGTACATGCTCTTGGCCACCGAGTTATCTCTCCAGTCCCCCTGTCTTAGTCTCTTCATTAGAAGAAGACTTGGAATCCTCTATAAACGTTTTCCTTTTAATTTCAGTCATGATTATCAGTAAGCCTAACTACAAATAGTCTGCAGTGCTACCCAGAAGTGCTGCTTCTTTTTTAGAAAAGAAGGGGGATGCACTAGGTGTTTTATTCCATCTGGAGTGGGAAGTGCACGCGTCTGCCGGGAAGGGACTTCTGTATTAAAGGGCAGAGCAGAGCAGAGCGACAAAAGGCAGAGGGATCAGATTCAGCTGTGCTAGCCCTTTGCAATAAGGAGGTAAAAGAACCAGAGCCCAGGCACGCGCAGAGAGCCCAGAATCATCAAGAGGAACTTTGGGAGCCTTCGGCTTTTAAATGAGTAAAGCAAAGGACACAGAGAAAATAATATGCTTTGTTTTTCTGCAGTGTCTCTTGTAGCACCAGAGTTCAAAAACTTGGCCCACGTGGCCCGATCTGTGCCTCCCTCACCTCCTCAGCTGGAAGGTGTTTAAATTGGAGTTTGTATTCAGACTAAGAGGGTGGCAAAGAAGGCTAGATGCATGACGGAAGCAATTTAGTGCAATGTGGCTAGAGCCCTGTAGCAGTAGAACCCCAGCCTCTGTGTTTCCAAAGATTCTATCATGGAACAATTAATACACCTGACTCTGTAGTTTAGCAACTGTCTGACCATTTGGGGCCAGGGCTGTAATCTAAGACTGGGAACTTCCTAAATTTAAGAGAGCGAGAGACATGTAAAGACCCAGTAGTTTACAGGAACAAAAGAAATGAGCTGTTTCTGGTGCTTAGGTACAGGTAGCCTTGCCTGGCCCAGAGTAACCCTTCTGATTCCACGTCGTTGGTGAACTTTGAGATGCCGTGCGAGCTGCTTGCTCTTAGATGCCATGCCTATTTTCCTCCCAAAGTGGGGTCATATTTGTCTAATGATAGCACAAGTTGGCTAAAGGATGATCTGTCTCACCATCTGAGGGAGATACATCTGCTCTCTGCTAGCCAATGTCAATTTAACGTGTACCCACCACCTTTTCTAAGTTCTGCTTGGAATTTTACACATCTGCCTACCCACACAGCTTGAATTCCATGGTCTCCTTTTAAGGCCTCATCACGCCCTCTCTAGTTCTTACTTTTGTTTCCTGGCATGGACCCCTAACATATTATATATGTAGGCTTAGGAAATCCTACTCACAACCACAGTTAAGTATGAATATTTGCATTGCTTAAGAGAAACCCATAGTCTGGAGAGAATCTACTCGGCCATTAAAGGCTAAGCTTGCAACCAAAACTACAAGAGTAATCCATCCCAGTTTACCGTCCCTCAATGTTTTTATTTATTTTTTCAGTGCCTTTTTGTCAAGGAAACTAGAACGAGGTGCTGATGCTGTAGTTCCTCAACTACTTTTCACTTGGTGCTAGAAGCCTTTCTAGTTCTCAGTGGCAGAAGTTTCAGCCCTGAGAACTGATAAAGTGGAGAAACAAAGGGTGAACCATGGGAGAGCAGGAGAGGAGGGAGGCGGGAATAAGGGGAGGAAGAAATGAAAGCTTGCCTGATACTAGAGGAGCACTTAAGCGAGTGGCACTAAAGTCATGACGGAATCTCACTTGAAGGATGTCCCTCTGGTCTCAGATATGGGGCCGCTCTCTTGAACTCAAATGCCCAAATTCCTGTCATTTGGTAGACTTAAACAGTGGGAGAAGGTAAATGGACAAGAAAGTTGGACGCCTGTGTCTCTCACATCTCCTTTCTCCTGCGGGGAGGACCGATTTGCTTAGTTTTCATGTGAAAACAACTTCCCAAATCTTGGGTATTTACTGGCTGTAGTCTTAGTCATCTTCTTTGTGAATGTGAGACTTTTATATAAAATATTGTAAGCCCAGCTCCCTCAACACCACCTCTGCTCACACATGCATAAGGACACACACACAAACACACATGTATGCTCACACATACCTGGTACTTCTCTTCCTGTGTATGCAATAACTTCAGAGCCACTACAATCGCCTGACTCCTATGAAAATAAAGATTTATCTACTTTTAAACTTTACAGGATAAGAATTACTAGGTGAGGTAAGGTAATGACAACATAAAGATAATTGTTTTCCTTGTCTGTCTCTGCCATGAAATTTTGTTGTTTTGGTGGTAGATATGTGCATACAAACATATCCACTAATGGGAAGTGCAAAATCCACTGTGCAGTTCCACAGCTCCGGAATAGAAGTGTAGAAGTCCATGGAGATGTATAGACTTTGGGTCTGGTTAATTTCACTGTCATGTATGGTGGGGGCAGGGGTGTTACAGTAAAGGAAATATTTAATTTTGAAATACATTCACTGGGATGGAAGGGAAATAGTAAAACGATTTCAAGTAAAAAGTTCTTCAACATCATTGAGTTTCACACAGCTGCAGGGATAACTTCAGGAAAGGACATGTGTAGCCAGATGGCCTGTGCTGGCCTCCTTCCCATTCCTGCAAAAGATATGTTATTCCCTCCCAGGGTAGCGCAGGCAAAGAGCTGATTATGGAATTAAAACAACCAATGTCCAATTAACCCCTGTTTTGGTCAGTGTTTCCTACACAGTTTGAGTAATTGGCATCCTTTCATTCCATCAGGAGAAGCAGCTGGATTCTTGGTTAGTGCGGACCCCTGGGAATAAGATATCTGAAATGCTGTTATCATCAACTTTGCCCCTACCAACTTAAGTGTGACCTTGGCCATCTTATTTTCTTCTTTGTGTCATTACCTTCCCTTATTTGAGAAGTGGAGATGTGTGTTGCTCTTTAACCATCCACGAAAGGAAGTTACTATAGGAAAAGTGAGAATAATAGCACTTGTGTTGGCAGAATTCTTTAGGGTCATAGATTCAATGTGTGCTTTGTTTTCTACATGTTATAGATTCAGTGTCTCAGCAGAGATGTGACTACATGGGGCAGACACCCCCTCAACCAAGTTCAAGTGCAGGGGAGTTTATAACAGACACACACCAGCTCTTCAGAGACATGACAGGAGGTTTCTGCTGCTCACTGAAGGAGGACCGCCAGGCTCCATTTCTGGGCTGGCTTTCTCTTGCACTTCTCACTGTGTGACTACTCCACTCTTCTCTCTTTGTATACCTTCTCTTCACATTCTTCTGTGTGCTTGTGAAATGTGACGTCATCAAAGCCACAGCTAATGACCTTTTCTTTCTCTGCAGTCTACATTCTAGGAGAGCAAATGATTGGTCCATTTTGCTTAAGTTTGCCAGGGGTTTAAGAAGGTATAAGGAAAGAACACATCTTTCATGCTTACAGTTTCTCTCCTTGATTTAAATCTATATCAAAAGATGATAAAATTACAGAATTTCCTGGCTTAACTAACAGGTGTCATGTTTCCAAATGCTTCCAGCTCACAGGTATACATCGAATGCACCGAAAGATTCAACAGATAATTTTCAATGCCTGTAAAATGTCAGGCCTGGGAATACAAGGGCATATACAGTTGACCCATCATCTAGGAACTTGATAGGTGGTGACAAGCAACTCAAAACACAAACAAACAAAGCCAGGCTTGGCTTGTCATCTTAACACTCAGAAGGGCTAAGGCAGACTTGTGAATGCAAGGCCAGGCTGTGCTACATAGTAAGACTGACTCAAACAAAACAAAACCAAACCACCTGACCATAGTTTCCTAGTTTGATGCTGTGTCATCCATCTATAGGTAACAATTGTTAACAGTTGTCTAGAAAATATAATTCTAGGTAAATATAGTCAATATTCACAGTAAATATATATGTGAATATATACATATTTGTGTATGTATGAGGTACATACTATCATTCCTTTTTTTACAGCTTAAAGAAATTGAGCCCCACAGTAGAGCAATAAATTGGCCAGGGTCACTGACCCACTAAGCTGCAGAGTCAAGAATCTAGAGGCTGCCCTCCTTAGCACTCACTTTGTAGCCTTTCTAAAATAAAAGACAAGACATTAGAGTAGCAGAGAAAAGATTGTAAAGTAGGAAAAGTAACCTTCAATTTCCAAGTGCTGCAAAGGCATTTGGTGGGCCAAATGTTTTCCGCACTTTTTTATTCATGTCTGTAGTGGTCTGATGTAACAGCAGAGGCTAGAATTCCAATGATCTTCTTTGGGTTTGGGTTAGCCACTGACTGAAGCCATCAACCAGTCTCGTAGCTATTCTGAAAATTAGTGTCCTTGCCTGGTAAAATGTTAATGACGGTGATACACCAACCACCTCCTGAGGGAACTCAAAGAAAGAACACCCCATTATTTCCTTGGAGGAGGGGATACCGTGAAGCCCACCCACGAGGAAGCAGAGCTTGCAAAGGCGTAGCACACTGAGTAGGAGTCAGTGGTTCGTGACAGTGTTCCTATGAGTTTTTAAGCCGCTCTTTTGACCAGTCAAGAGTTTGTAAAAAAAAAATGTGACTTTGCAGCACCCAGAGACCTGAAGTATTTGTCATCTTTTTAGTGCCCTTTGATAGACTACCAACAGTAGAGTTTTACTGTCTCACCTAGACCTCTGGGTTAGAGAGCTAGTCAGTGGCATGGCACTCTTGTTTGAAATGATTGGCCTCCTTTCCATGACTCCCAAGGGACTGGTGATCAGCCAGAGTAGGGGCTGTGGAGGCAGCTCAGTCAGTAAAGTGTACGCTGCGTTCCGCATGAGGCCTTAGCTGGATCCCAGCACCCATTTCAGTACTGCCTACTCAGGAGCTCGAGGCAGGAGGACC
The DNA here is from genome assembly GCF_017639785.1 of Mesocricetus auratus. Classification (NCBI taxonomy): domain Eukaryota; kingdom Metazoa; phylum Chordata; class Mammalia; order Rodentia; family Cricetidae; genus Mesocricetus; species Mesocricetus auratus. The sequence continues at coordinate 19,141,852 of NW_024429192.1, forward strand.
TCTGGAACTCACTGGCCAAGCAGCCTGGCCTCATTGTGAGCTCCAAGTCCTCTAAAAGACCCTGTCTCAGAAAAGGAAAACGTGGATGGCTCCTGAGAAAAAACACCCAAGGTGGACCTCTTACCTCTACCGATACACATGCATGTGTACCAACACACATGTGAGCACACACACAAGTTACTGAATGAAAGAGAGAATAAATGAATACATGCATAAAACAAGAGGCAGATTGTGGTCCAGTACAAGGAAGAATTTATAGTTTCATTTGTGCCAATGTAGAACAGATTTTCTGATCAAGAGCCCCTTCTGAATGCCTGTGCTATGTCTAAGCTGTGTGCCTGTGGTCACTTTACTCCCCAAGATGGTTTAGTGCACTTAAATAATAGCACGCTAAAGAATAGGTAACTTGCCCAAGGTTGATAAACCAAAGACCCAGAAATTGAACCCAAATCTCTCAGTCTTGAGCCATGGTTTAAGCAAAGTTTAACAACAACAACAACAACAATAATGATAATAATAATAATAAATAGTCTGTATTTTCTGTTGCAAATTAATTATTTCTTTTCCTGGATTTTTACAATCATAGAGTTAATTTTATTTTGTAATATTCCAGACTCTGATAACAAGAATGATCCCAGATTCTTTTTTTGTTTTTGTTTTTGTTTTTTGTTTTTTGTTTTTTAAATACAGAACCAGGAATGGTTCTGCTTGTATTTCTACTGATGGCCACAGGTCAGTGTTTTAAAGACACAACAAAGATTTGCTCATCATTTGGGTCAGTATTCAAGAAAGTCCAGCTCAGGTCATGTTTGGTTTTGTTGAATTGGTTTTTCAGTTTCTCTCATTTAAAGGGTGACTTGATTATCTAGACCTATTCATGTGTACTTGTGTATTCCTGTGTGTGTGATGTGTGTGTGCTTTTGCATGTGTACAGTGTGTGTGTGTGTGTGTATACATGTGTGCCCATGCTCATGTTGTGAATGCTGGTGTACACATGCCAGGATAAGCGTGTAAAAGTGAGAGGAAAATCTCAAGCGTGGTTCCTTACCCTCTATGTCATTTCAGACATGACGCCATTGTGTGTCTTCTGTGCGTGCCAGATTAGCTAGTCCACAAACTTCCAAGGAGTCATAGTCTCTACACTCTGTCTCTCCTGTAGAAGCAACAGGGTTACAGATACATCTGTGACATGTCAGCTTTTAAGTGGGTTCTGGGGATTCGACTCAGGTGCTCACACTCGCACAGCAAGCACTGTTAGACACAAGCCATCTCCCTAGCTCCACTTTTACCTATTCTGATGGAATCACTTTAGGTTAAGATACTGTTGTTACGTAGTCAAACTAAATGAAAGAAAATCACTGAACATGGTTCTCTCTCCACTATCACACCACTTCTCCCTGCTCCTTATGTACATAAAACAAATTATCAATTTATTTAAATGCTCTATTTGAAAACAAAAACTCAAAGCGTGATGTCAATATGAAGACCTCTTGCTGCAGGGATTTAAGCAGTTTCCGAGTCGAACAAACTAAACAGTGAAGTAATCACCATAGTCTGTTTACCACTGTACACAATGTCCTCCTGCGGGAAACTGACAAAGCAGCCTAGAACAATGATGGGCGATTTCCATGAAGCTGAGGCATTTATTTCTTTAGCAGTGGCATGACGAATTTTATGAAGTGATACAAGCAATAAAAGCTAAGTAATTTTTATTATCTTCGTTGCTAAATAAAAAGTCATTCAGGAAGATTCTCGGCCCCGTATGTGCAGTCACAGACGCCTGACACAAGTCACTTAGGCCACTGCTCTTCTGACTCTCTGGCAGCGTGCTCTACTAAATTCCCCTCCCCATGCCTGCATCTACTTCCTGGTGGCAGCTGCCATGGGGAGGGCTATCTGCAAGCCACACCTATGGGGGAGACTTCCACTTGAGCAGCGGTAAAGCTGTGTCACATTAGAAGCTCCAGCTGCGCTGCGGCTGCTGAGATCACTTCAGACACTGGGTCATATGCGCAGATGGGCAAGAGAGAGAGGTCAAAGTGAAGTATGTGGGGCAGCTTCTTAAACAGATAGGAAAGCACTTGAAGTAGCCTAATAATGGTGCCTCAGTAGCTTCCACTTACCAGTTGAAGAACATAGTTACCTGCTAGTGTTTAAAGGTGTAGAACTTCTCCAAGAGCCTTGTTCTTGTTCTGCGTTAACATTGGGACTCGAGTTTACAGATAGCCTCTCCCTTTTACAAGTGCCCTCACTGTGACTGTTCATCCAGGGATTGTGTCTAGTGATACCTGTTCTCTATCCTGCTGAAACTTTCAATCTAAAGGTATTTGGGTTCTGGGCCAGCACTGGCAAGAGCAATGGTACATTATGTTTACCATTTCTGGAAAAGTATGGTCTGTTCACAGCAAGTCAGCACTTTTACCCAGGCAATATGTAAAAAGGAACACATCATTCACTGCTAAGTGTTCCCACTAAGACAGCTTGGATGATGTGTTTTATGAGGAATTTTCCTTGTTCTCCAGTAGAACTCATCAATGGAATGTCCATTACATGGCAGAAATAGATTGTAGTTTTATCAAAATAATTAGTGTATAATAATTTATACGTTATACATTAAGCTTTATTTTTTATTTGTTGTTTGTTTGTTTGTTTGAGACAGTTTCTATTATGTAGTTCTAGCTGTCCTAGAACTTGCTATGTAGACCAGACTGGCTGCAAACTCACAGAGATCCAGCTGCCCCTCTGCCTCCAGAGCTCTAGGATCAAAGACATACACCACCATGCCCAGCTCCGTTAAACTTGCATCACGAGCTGATGCGATGGCTTTGAAATGAGCTTACAGCTCTGTGATTGCACCTGCTCCTTGCATGCCCATGAGTTTGTTGGGTAATTGCACCTTGACAATAATTCCATTGTAAAGCACTTTTGTAGCAATTGTTGATAACTAAATTTTCTTCCCTAATGTATACTGGAAATAGTGATGGAAATATTACAAAACGTTCCTGTAGAACCACTATCTAACAATTACATCTCTACATGGTCTGAGATATTGGGAGATTTAGTATTAAATTCAATCTCATATAGATTAAACCCGTAAAGTAGCAGGACATGTTAAGGGATATATGCAAGCTAAATATATTTTTGAAGTTATCACATGAGAAAGATGAATGACAACAAACAAAAAACACAATCCTAGATATGCATATGCATCTATACAAGTAAACATTCACAATTCTGAGACACAGAGAATTCTCTTAGTCTTGATTTGAGGCTGTATATTTATCAGAGTCATGCTTTGTAATAAGCACAGTATATGAAGAGCTTGTCTTCAGGATGAAAGGAATATTTTTAAAATAGAGTATATCCTATGAGTAAAGGCACAACGTCTGGGAAGAGTACTGGAAACCCTGGGAGCTTTGATCAAATGCCAGCTGTTACATCAGTTCTCTTGGTAATCTTTCTTGCTGATCTGTGACCTTGAGCTTGGGCTGCTATCTGTATGTCACATCTATTTTAAGGATGGAGAAGCTGTAGTTGAGTTCATTAGAAATTATGCATCAATCTCAAAAGATGTCCCTGTGTGAACATATTATAAACTGGCAATGCCAAGAGAAAGGGCTCATCTGCCATGCTACTCATTATTTTGATAAGGAATGGGAAATAGACTTTGAAAACTAACTGAATGGACTCCTTACTTTGAGGAAATGTTGAAGACAGCCTTAAGAAGCTGTCCCCTATGTAGTTATGCATTTAGACTTAAAAAGAAAGAAAAGAAACTGGTGCTACAGTTTCTTTTGTTTCAAGTCTTCTAAAGACAGTTCAGAATTTTATTACGTCAACCTAGTCATACTCATGTCTGTCACCAGAATGATTGTGACATCTCTCTTGCATTTATCTGGGCACTCAAAGACCCTGAATATTTTCTTGCACTTTATTTACTCTATCACCATTATGAAATAAGTAGAAGTTCGGATGTGAATATAAATTCATATTTAGCTTTTAAATTAACCAAGGTTTAAAATATTGTAACTTTCAGAAAATACAATGTGTGAAAAAAATTAGAGGGGAATGAGTGGACTTCAAACAATTTCCTTCCTCTAGGATTCAGTAAGAAGGTCATAAAGCATGTTTCATCTTTTGTACAAGTCTTATGACAAAATATCCTTCTGGTTAAAGTGCATGTTTCTCAGTCAACTACAATTGAACAAATTGCTTGGGATCATGGGGAATTGCAAAGGTCCTCCTAAGGCCGGCCTGTGGGGAACACTTGAGTTAGTCAAACAACTGTGCCTCACAGGGAAGCTTTGTTAAATGGGGAATTTAGGTGACAGTTTTAAACCTGTGGAAGCCCCCAACAGGCAAACTCAAGCCATGGACCTGGAAATTAGGAGCAAGTGCAGCCTTGTACAAAAATATGTAAATGTACCCCTCCTGTTTCCAGTAAAGAGTCCTTAGACTTATTTTAAATAGCATGCTATGTGGCATTATAGATGTCAAGTCGTTTAAGTGTGTTTTTAAATGGAGAACTTGATTGAAAGGAAGATATTGAATCTAAAAGCAACTGGCTAGTGGTTTTTATTATTTATCTTCAACCAAAGGTAGTCTTGCAAATAAGTTTTCAGTTAGCTACATTTTTCATTATCTAAATAAAGCCTCAGTATTTGGTTTCACTATTTTAAAGTATATAAAATTACAGCAAAGTTTCCTTTTTCTTGATAAGTAATTTCTAAATGGAGAGTATGAAATATTGCTTTGGAAGTAATCTCTTTACTTTAAGGAATCAATATTATGCCCACTCGTGAACTCCTCAAATATGAACTACTTGCAACTTTTTTTGTTGCTATATCCCTTACAAAGCGCGTGCGCACACGCACACACACACACACACACACACACACACACACACACACACACTTTGAGCTAAACTTAATACTTTTCAGGTACTTTTAAATATCCAAATATCCAAATACATTCTTTTGAAAGTACACTTTTACAGTTCAAACGTTGATAGATAGGTATTTCATTAAGGCACTCTATGTGTTGAAATATCTATCTAAGCATATGATTAAGATTCCATAATTTTTTTCATAGTTTATTCCATTTTTTTAGAATTGTCTCAGAAATACTATTCTTTCCTTCTAGAACATATTAAACCAGTGGATTTTTTTCATAAGAAAGATCTAAAAGATCTTTTTACACTTATAAACAATTTTAAATTAATAAAAGCAGGATTTATTTTACAATTTTAATATTGACTAACTGACATGGATTGCATTAAATTTCTATTACATGAATTAGTACCTGGAACATTATCATGGTCTTTAGACCCAGTTCTGGTTTTCAAGACTTGTTTAAAAGTTTATTAATTAATAATAAAGATTGCATTACATGAAATTCACTTTTAAAGTTACAGTGATCTGTGTGTTCATGTGTATGTGAATTTATATGTAGTGCTAAGGATCAAACCCAAGGCCTTGGGCTGTGCATTGTACATTGTACAAGTATTTAACACTGAGCTGTGTCTCCAACCCAGGAATGTGTTTATAATGGAATACTGTATTGGAACCTTTTTTGCATTTTTTATAACTTTACTTCTTGTAAGTGTTCTTGCCATTTTGCTGCTGTAGGAGTGATGTGAGACTTTTTGATGCAACTGTGTGGAAATAGCAGAGCAAAACAACTTAAGAATAGAAACATTTAGGCTTATGTAGCCAGTACTTGGAAAGGCTTTGGTCTTTTGGATGGAGAGCAGCTCACATCACGGTGGCCAGGGGCAGAATCTGTGATCTGTGCATCCTTTCGTTTCCACTCTTATCCCGCCTTGGGTCCTAGACTGTGGGATGGCACATGCCCACATCCAGGGTGGCTCTTCCCATGCAGCCAGTCCTCCCTGGGAATGTTCCCACAGGTCCACCCAGGGATGGGCTTTACTAATAATCTAGATGTTTCTCAACCGCACTTAGATGACAAGATTAACTAACACAGCAGTTTGCTGTACTTAAAAAGACAAAAGGAAACTAATTGAGTCCCCAGCAAAATGAGGCAATCCTGAGATGTTATCACCATTAAAAGCCATCTGCAGAGCCGTTGTGAAACCCATTGTGTGCATCATCTTTTGGGGTGTAAAGGCTCTGAAAGATCCTGCTTTGGTACCTACATTTAAAGGTTTTCATTAAGCACAAGTCATAAGTCAATACTGTTTTCATTTTCTGTTTATCATGTGCACCTTTGAAAACTTTCAACACCGAATTATTCCACGTAGAGGGCAGAAACCTGTCTCATAACTTCTAAGTAACCAGTTCAATAAGTGATCTCATTTTCACATCTCTGTCCGTCCAACGTCTTTTGTCATGCACCGGCCAGCTGTCAATCTCTTTGCACTTAGTAACGAATCACAGGTGAATTTTGGTGCTCAACATCTTAAAATCTGAAAGATGCTCACGGAGTCATGGTGGACAGAGAGGTCCCCGCTGAAAGACAGTAAAAACACTGGACGATGAAGTCGCTGCGATTGAGTAACTAATTGGACAAAAACACTGTATTTCATGTTATCTTCAGAACTACATTGTTCACTCGTTTTACTTCTGAGTTTGAGAAAAACCACCTGGATATTAAGTTATCTGAACACATTAGTCAAGGGGTGGCTTTTCCAAGTCAGTGACATCATCACCAAACATAACCACAGGGGTAGGAGTCTCTGTATTCAGGTTCTGATTTATCTAATGGGAACCCTTCCTTTATCAACTCTCTTTGGTATTTTGGGCAAAAAGAAATGAAAACTGTTTTAAATAGTATTTTTTTCTTTCGTTAAATTTTCCACTTAAAAATGTAAAGCAGTCTTATAAATTTTTTTCTGAATCACGTTTACTTTTTAAATGTATCCATGTCTATTGGGCATGCAAAAAGAAATTGAAGGGGTAGGAGAAAAGGACTTTATCCTGAGAGTCTTCCAGAAACGTGGTGGGTACAGGCTCGGCTTACCCAGGCCTAGCAATCCCTCCCGCTTTTATATGGTTCCACAGTCCTGAAACACATCCCATGAAGATTGCGGTTGGGGAGATTCAGATGTGAGCACTCAGGGTGGCCTTTCCCTGGCATTCCCCGGTGTGATGCAGATGCAGTTACGGGGTACACTCTCACTGTTGCGACATCAGCCCTTTAGGTTCATAGTCATCCAGACTTCAGAGGGCAAGAGCATGTATTCATGCATGTGTGTTTTTGTAACTATTTTCCTTTCTAGAATTAATATATCAAGTTTTGTATCTAGTGTGTTTTATGTGCTAACTACAAGCAGCTGGGTAAGACCTCATATGGAAGGAGTTTGGTTTTTTTTGTTTGTTTGTTTGTTTGTTTTTTGGTTTTTACGAGACAGGGTTTCTCTGTATTGTTTTTGAGGCTGTCAGTCCAGCCCGGCCTCGAACTCACAGAGATCCGCCTGCCTCTGCCTCCCGAGTGCTGGGATTAAAGGCGTGTGCCACCACCGCCCGGCTCGGAAGGAGTTTTTATATGTTATGTTTTTTTTGTTGTTGTTCCTGAGGTTAAGGTAAACATCCAGTGTACTTTCTGATTGAAGAAATGATTATTATTAGCCTGTCATCAGGTTCTTCTGGTGAGGTATGAAATGAACAAAGAGACAGGCAAGCGAATATTACTGTACCACACTGGAGCCCATTTGCTAACTGTGCTGTGAATAACTGCACAGATGTTCACAAGCCTTTAGCACATCCTTCGCTTGCAACGGAGTATTTTTAAGGCAACTTACCTACAAATCACATATCAAATTGATGTGGCTGTCATGTGCATGTGCTCAAAGTATACATGTATCATTTGTATGCATATGCTCACGATGCTGTATTCTATTCCTTATAGGTAATAAGCATGGCTTGGCTCTGTACCTCCTTAACTATTGTTGTTTATATATTTTTAGGTACTGACACATGCATTTGGTGTGCAACAAACGATGAAGAAAGAGAGACAGTGTACTCCCTAAGGAGTGTTACCTGCATGCCACTACATACTTCCGTATTAAGGAGGGAGTTCTTCGGCTGCTCCATGTTTAGCTGCTGATCGGTGCTGGGGTCTGCCTTGGAGTTTGCCTGCCCCTTACCTGTCACTGCCAGATGACATCCTGGTCAGAATGTAACAGCACATCAGTCTTCCGACTGCTCGGGAAGGAGAACTACTGACATTGTCTTCCCGGAGTTGGATCGCCCAGACAGAAAGAAAAGCATCCTTAAAGTGAGTAGAAGCCACGCCCCTGTGAACACGTCTATTGAACATGACTCATGGAGAAGAGCTTGGCTCTGATGTGCATCAGGATTCCATTGTTCTAACTTACCTAGAAGGATTACTAATGCATCAGGCAGCAGGGGGATCAGGTCCTGCCGTCGACAAAAAGTCTGCTGGCCACAGCGAAGATGAGCAGAACTTTAACCTTCCTGGCGGTGCGTTTTCCACCTGTCAAAGCGATGGTCCCACTCTCAGTTCAAACACATACCAGGGATCTGGCATGCTGCACCTCAAAAAAGCCAGACTGCTCCAATCTTCTGAGGACTGGAATGCGGCAAAGCGAAAGAGGCTGTCTGATTCCATCGTGAATTTAAACGTAAAGAAGGAAGCTTTGCTGGCTGGCATGGTTGACAGTGTGCCCAAAGGCAAGCAGGATAGCACGTTGCTGGCCTCTTTGCTTCAGTCATTCAGCTCCAGGCTGCAGACTGTTGCTCTGTCACAGCAAATTAGACAGAGCCTCAAAGAGCAAGGCTATGCCCTCAGTCACGATTCCTTAAAAGTGGAAAAGGATTTAAGGTGCTACGGCGTGGCCTCAAGTCACTTAAAGACTCTGTTAAAGAAAAGCAAAACCAAGGAGCAGAAGTCAGGTACCACCCTCCCTGACGTGACTAAGAACCTCATCAGAGATAGCTTCGTGGAGTCACCGCATCATGTCGGACAGAGTGGAACGAAGGTCATGAGTGAACCCTTGTCATGTGCTGCAAGATTACAGGCCGTTGCCAGCATGGTCGAAAAAAGGGCTAGTCCTGCCACCTCACCCAAGCCTAGCGTTGCCTGCAGCCAGTTAGCCCTGCTGCTTTCCAGCGAGGCCCATTTGCAGCAGTACTCTCGGGAGCATGCTCTAAAAACCCAGAATGCGCATCAGGCAGCGAGCGAAAGACTTGCTGCCATGGCCAGATTGCAAGAAAATTGTCAGAAGGACACAAGCAGTTTCCAGCTCCCCAAAGGGGTGTCTGGCCATCTCAACGGGCAGGCGAGAGCGTCATCGTCAGGGAAACCAGTGGCAAGCAAGAATAACCCTACATTTCAGAACCCCATGGGTATTGTTCCCTCTTCCCCCAAACACACAGGCTATAAAAACTCACTGGAAAGAAGCAGCATAAAGCAAGTCGCTAATAACAGTTTGCTTTTACACCTTCTCAAGAGCCAGACCATACCCACGCCAATGAATGGGCACAGCCAGAACGAGAGAGGAAGCAGTTTCGAGGAGAGCAGCACGCCCACCACGATTGATGACTACTCTGATAACAACCCCAGTTTTACAGACGACAGCAGCGGAGACGAGAGCTCCTACTCCAATTGCCTGCCCATAGACTTGTCCTGCAAACACCGCATGGACAAACCAGAAGCCGACAGACCCGTTTCCCTTGAGAACCTCACTCAGTCCTTGTTGAACACTTGGGATCCCAAAGTCCCTGGTGTGGACATCAAAGATCAGGATACCTCAAAAAATTCCAAGCTGGATTCACACCAGAAAGTCACTCTTCTCCAACTGCTCCTTGGCCACAAAAGTGAAGACAATGTTGAGAGGAATGGCAGCCCTCAGGAAGTCCACGGTGACGTGACTAAGTTCAGCCCACAGAACTACACCAGGACTTCCGTCATTGAAAGCCCCAGTGCAAACAGGACTACCCCGGTGAGCACCCCACCGCTGCACCCATCCACCAAAGCCGAGTCGCCCATCAATCTGTCGCAGCACTCTCTGGTCATCAAGTGGAATTCCCCACCCTACGCCTGCAGTACTCCCATTTCAAAACTCACAAACGCCATGACTGGCCACCTGATGGACCTCACCAAAAGCAAAGAGTCGCTGCCCGCAGAGAAACCAGCCCCGAGTGAAGGGGCACAAAATTCGGCAACCTTTAGTGCCAGTAAACTGTTACAAAATCTGGCACAGTGTGGCATGCAGTCTTCCATGCCTGCGGAAGAGCAGAGACCCAGCAAGCCGCTGTTAAGCGGGAACCCAGAGAAACCTCTCGGCGTGATTGATAGGTTAAATAGCCCTCTGCTCTCAAATAAAATCAACGCAGGTGAAGAAAACAAAGCCTTCAGCAGTCAGCCGACAGGACCCGAGCCGGCACTTCCTGGCTGTGAGATAGAAAACCTGCTAGAGAGGCGCACAGTCCTCCAGCTGCTCCTGGGAAATCCCAACAAAGGGAAGAGCGAAAGGAAAGAGAAAGTAGCTCCTCCAGATGAGGGTCCTCAGGAGCAGCCCGAGAGAACTGGAAGCGAACAGGTACTGATGGTGAAAATCAAGCCCGAGCCTTGTGAGGACGTCCAGATTCACAAAGCGAGTGTGCATGTAACCCACGAGCCTAAGAGCGCCCCGTTCTTAGGTGTCACTCCCGCCGCCGTGCAGAGGAGTACAGCTGCCTTACCGGGGTCCGAGGACTTCAAATCAGAGCCCGCTTCACCTCAGGATTTTTCTTTCTCCAAGAATGGCCTGTTAAGTCGATTGCTGAGGCAGAATCAAGAGAGTTACTCAACGGATGATCAGGACAGGAATCACAGGAGCGGTGAGATGACGCCCCTGGAATCAAAGGGCTTTTGCGTGGTCCCCAAGAAAAGGAAGCTTTATACAGAACCACTAGAAAATCCATTTAAAAAAATGAAAAATAGTGCCGTAGAGACTTCAGGCAACCACAGTGCCCCGGAAGTACTCTATGGGTCCTTGCTTAATCAGGAAGAATTGAAGTTTAGCAAAAATGACCTTGAATATAAATACCCCGCTGGGCATAGTTCAACCAGTGATGGTGAACACAGGAGTTGGGCCAGAGAGAGCAAAAGCTTCAATGTCCTCAAACAGCTGCTTCTCTCCGAGAACTGTGTGCGCGACCTGTCCCCACACAGGAGTAACTCTGCCATCGACAGTAGAAAGAAAGGTCACAAAAACCATGTGCCCAATAACAAGCCTGAATTCAGCATTTCTTCATTAAATGGACTGATGTACAGTTCCCCACAGCCTGGCAGTTGTGTGGATAACAGGACATTTTCATACCCAGGAGTGCTAAAGAGTCCGCTGAGCCCTCCTTTCTCAGAGCGTTTGGGCTGTGTGGGGTCCAGACCGGAACCTGGGCTTTTGAATGGGTGTTCCATGCCCATGCCCAACGAGAAGGGGCCCATTAAGTGGGTCATCACAGACATGGGTAAGAACGAGTATGAAAAAGACTCCCCAAGACTGACCAAGACTAACCCAATCCTCTATTACATGCTTCAGAAAGGAGGCAATTCTGTTACCACTGGAGACACACAGGACAAAGAAATCTGGAGGGAGCCGTCAACTGCTGAGAGTGTCTCACAGGTTACGGTCAAAGAAGAGTTACTTCCTGTAGCAGAGACTAAAGGTTCTTTCTTTAATCTAAGAAGCCCTTACAGTAGCCATATGGGAAATAATGCTCCTCGCCCACACAGTACAAATGGAGAAGTGTATGGACTTCTGGGAAACGTGCTTTCAATAAAAAAAGAGTCAGAATAGTGTGTACCTGCCATACCACTTTGGATCTTTTTCAAATTAATCAGTATGAACTTGAGATCTGTATAAATAAGAGCATGATTTGAGAAAAGCATGGTATAACTGAAGCTTCTTCATTTTGAAAGTATTGGTTACTGGTGATGTTTAAATATGCATACTAATTTTTGCTTAACATTAGATGTCATGAGGAAACTACTGAACTAGAAGTTGGTCGTTTAATACTTCTGTATGCATCAGATAACAACTGTGAGTAGCCTACGAATGAACCTATTTTATAACCGTAAATTAAGAGGCACACGTTAAAATGCAAAACTCCATCGATAGTGGATAGGTGCGGTTTGCTCGATCTCTTTATTAGGGTACGTCATTTCCCATCTCAGAAGGCAGTCTACATACCATGTTTTTAAAGTCCAAATTGTTAGCTCTTTGAAAGAGAATCAAATTAAGAAAAAGCCAGAAGCCTCTGCTGCCTGACATCTCATCAGTTCAAAAGTAAGAAAAAGGAACCCCTACATTTTTCACTTTTGCTAAACAAAAATTCTTTTTAACTCTTGGAAGGGGTTTTGAGATTCCCATTGTGTCAGCCCCACCTAGACCTTTTCAATATGGATTTCTTTAAACCTTGTACTATTTACTAAAAATTGATTACAATAGAGGGGAGTTTACTAGATCCTTACAATTAAAAGACAGACTTTCATTTTTTTTATATTTTGACTACTTTACTAAATTAATACTCCTCCTTTTACAAAATTAGGGAAGGTAATGTTCATCTTTAGGCAGTTTCCTGAATAATTGACTACTTAGAACTAGTTTTTAACAAAAGCAAAAATGAATTTCCTTTGGATGGTTTTCACCACCTCTTGTGAAAGTTAACCCTCACCATTACTGTGGTACCTGTACCGCTTAGGTCCAGGATTTCTTAAATCTGGGCACAGAAACTGCATTAGGACCGTCTGGAGCAGTTGCTTAAGATGCAGGTTGCTAGGCAGCATCTCAGGTCTACACAACAGGGTCTCTGCTAGATCTGGAAGTCTTACACCTGCACCTTGGCATGTTCTGTATGTGTTTGAAAACCGTGGCTTACAACTTTTCCAGAACATGGGACTATAAAGAAACTATTTGATGTCTCTATGTTCCCCCAATACAGTTACACGTCAACTCAAAATTTGCAATATTGTAGTTCCTGTATTGCCGCTATATCTTTGAAAATCGGGTTCAGAATACTTTTTATGACAAAAAAATCAGGTAGAGGGGACAACTTTCCTATCTGGGTCAACATCTCAGGAAAAATCTGTGATTATTTATTTGTTCTAGTTAGTAACATCAACTTAATTAGCCTTAGGGATGGAATAACAGGGCCACTTAGCAAACTCAGGTGATCCCAGGGTGGTTGGGAAACTTCCCCTGAATACATCCTTACCGTCTTCTGTAGACCAGTGCTTGTGAAGATCCCAGTTCAAACCCAAGAAAGACATTACACTCAGATTGTCTGAACACAGATCAAAGGGCACGTATCCATGACAACATGCAGTCACTTCAGGGCATCAACTCACTTTAAACATGTTTTAAAAGTAAACACTGACACTGTCTTGGAAGAACTTAATATATAATTGAGCCACATGGAATTTCAATCTTGAAAACTAGTTGGGTTTTAAGTTCAGTTTTTATAGCCCATAGTTCATCCGCCAGGCAACATCTTATTTTCAGTCTTGAACCAGGTTAGCAACCAACTTATCAAAAAAAAATTATTGTGTACTCAATAATTAAGTAGGAGGAAGTTATTTGAAGTTGTTATATGTACTTGAAGTTGTTTCTAAGATTTTTATATATTAAAAATGGACATTATTTCTTAATTATCTAAAATTCTAAATGGTTATTTTTTCTCAAGATGATTTGTAAATAGTTAATGGCTATGTTATATGGTAATTGGGGTGTATATTATGCTACATCCGAGGGAGGGACAGGCGTGTGCTTATTCTTCTATGAAAAATTCCACTGGCCAGTGAAGATATTTTACTCCATGTCCATACTGTGACAGTCTCATTGTCTACACTATATAAATAAGCTTTACACTAAGTCATTTTTCGCTGTTATGGTGAAAGGGTTGAAGCCTTAGAAATACATTGCAGGATGCTGGTGTTCATCCTCCCTTGGAGGCAGTGGGCTTCTTACCTCAGAACAGCACTTAGGTCATGGAAATATCCAGCACAAGCATTGCTTTGTTTGGTTTGTTTGCTTTTGTTGGAAGAATGGGAATATGTAATACAGAAATAAATATGACTATAAAGAATGCTGTTCTGACTTACTATAGATTACCCCCACATTGAGTTTAGAGTCATCGTAATGAAGAGAAAGAGCCTACATCCACAAATTTTCTTTATTTATGCATACATAGTTTCAAATTTGCACACATACACATTTTCAAGGACTATTTTCGATATCTAGGCAATTTCTTCCTAATAAAGTCATTTGTGAAAGGGTACTACAGCTCTCATTGACATCAGTAAGGTAGCATTACCTGTTTATTCTCTGCCACATCTTAAAGAAGAATAAACTGGTGAGAGTATATATTTTCTATATATATATATAATGTGTGTATATATATATATTGACTTGTTACATGAAGATGTTAAAATTGGTTTTTAAAGGTAATGTAAATAGTGATTTCCTTAATGAAAAAAAATACATATTTTGTATTGTTCTAATGCAACAGAAAAACCTTTTAATTTCTTTGGTTCCTGTATATTCCATGTATAAGTGTAAATATAATCAGACAGGTTTAAAAAACTGTGCATGTATGTATACAGTTGCAAGTCTGGACAAATGTATAAAATAAACCTTTTATTTAAGTTGTGATTACCTGCTGCATGAGAAGTGCATGGGGAACCCTGTGCATCTGTGCATTTGGCAAAAACGTCTCACCAAGTCAGATCCGATGTTCATCCCAGCCTGACAGTATTCCATTTCTGGACGTGACTTCTGTGGCTTCAGCTTTGTGAGAGAATGTGATCTGAATCCCAGGGTCTTAATTTAAAAAAATCAACCACTTTTCAACATAAAGAATTCACACAACAACATCAGGAATCTTAAATCCCCGTTGGAAACATTATAACCAGGAGTAGTCCGGCATTCGTAAATGCTGGAGTACAGGCACAGTACCGCTCGTAGTAAGAATTCTGGGGTTTACAGCCAGTTTTGATGCAATTTGTTTAGAAACATTATTTGTCATTTTTATTAGAAATTTAATTTCTTCATATGATGTCATGAATTGTACATACTGCAGTGTGAATTTTTTTGTTTTTTTTTAATCTCTTAGTGTTTACTTCCTGCAGTGAATTTGAATAAATGAGAAAAATGCATTGTCTCTAATCTGAAATGACTTATTTTTGTGGGTTTTCTCTGGTTTTTAGGTTTTCCATTTAAATGTCCAAGTCCCAAGTCATCTAAAAAGAAAAAAAAAGAAAAGAAAAGAAAAGCAATAGGTTTTGTCTGTCTCAAAAAAATGAAGGGAAAAATAGGCAACTGACCAGCAAGTTAATATATTTAGAAACATGTAATTAAAGCATAGCTCAAAATGATAGTTGGCCTGTGGTGTGTCTTCCATTTCTCAGTATGTAACTGAATGACCACTACGACATTTTTTTTAGACTCGAGCTTGTGCAATATTCCAAAAGAAAGCTAATTAGATACATATACATTGTGTTAAGTTTTTATCAGGTGTTTTTGTTTGTTTTTAATGCAAGAAAAAGTTCAAGTCACTTTCCAAATAAAGCTGTATACGGACAAAGAGTTAAACATGATAAGCTGTATACATATGTGGTCTGTGATGCAGGTTGTTTTACTTTATGTCTGTATTTGCAGTAGTGATGACCAAGCCCAAGCCTCCACCTGGGCAAGTGTTCTACCACCGAGCTATATTCACAATGTTATTTTTACTTTTTATTTTGAGACAAGGTCCCAGTAAGTTGCCTTAGGGTAGCCTCAAACTCTCTTTGTTGTTCACACAAGCTTTGACCTTGAATTCTTGCTTTGACCTCCTTAGGAGCTAAAATTTATAGATCTGAACCTTGAGACTTGGCCAAGACTAGCTTATTTTGGGAGAACAAAAGTAAATAAACCTTTGTATTCTCCGGATCAAGTGCATTATTACACTTTCATAGGAGTTGCTGCTAATTTAGGGGGAGGCGTTTACCCAACATTAAATTCCATTCCCTGGGACTAATATAGTCATATAATCCCAGTAGGTATCTCACCGGGTTTATAGATATTTAGGCTCAAAGGCAGAGCCCTCTTTAGCATGCACAAAGCCCCAGCCCAGCTTCATTATCCATCACTGCTCTTAAAGACACACCACCTTGTTATTATTGTACACTCTCTGTGTGTTGACACATTTCCTCTTCTTGGGCACATAGTTGCCAACTTCATAATGAAAGGTGGAAAGCCGTGTTTTCCTTTACAAGGTGAGAAGACCTAAGTGCATTGCCTGAGATGGGTTTTTAAAAGAACCACCCGTTAATAAGGTTTGTGAACTTTAATATGAATAGTCTTCGACCAAATCGAGTTAGAATTACCTGAGCTAAGTGAGGTTCTAGTTCATGTTTACTGGTGTGGTAACACCAACAACAAACAGAAATTTCATTGCCTGCCACTGGCATCACTAACTTACTCAGCTGCGGAAAATAGGTTTTAAATGGTAAATTGGTACCTGTACTGTACCCTTTTGCTTCTTATTCCACAGAGGTTGTAGGCAAACTGAGGCTGTGCTGTCCCTTAAGGGTTGGTATTTTATTGGTAACATGTAGCATTGAGTTAATACTTCAGTCCTATGCCTAGTTAATGCAATACGATTAACGTTCTCAAGATGCTGCCTTCTAGAGTAAGTTAAAGTCCCCTTCTCTGAAACTCAGTTAATTTACTCCTGAGTTAGCAAAACAATTGGAAATAATCCTAAAATCCCCTGAGTTCCGCCACACTTGACCCCTCCTAGGAGCATATACAAATAAATCTATTGGAATTTTTTTGTCCTTTTGCAGCTTTTTTTTTTTTTTAATGACTCAGAAACCCAGAGGAGATGCTGTTTGCCTCGGGGTTTTACCAAACATAATGGACATTTTTCCCCAACTTTGAGAAAACTGTGCAGTCCTTTTCTACTAGTCTCTTCTCTGACTTTTGCTTGTAAACTCTGACCCTGGAGACCATTTGTACAGGAGGAAATGTGACACGGATATAGATCCTGTCTTTGGAAGGCTGTGTGAACATCTCCATAGAGAAGAGGGTTGGTGGGGCTTGCTGCCTGAGTCTGTTTCATTTGAAGACAACAGTGGGACAGTTTTCATGTAATCCGGAAACTGCTCCCCCCAACCCCCACTGTGTAAACCTTGCTGAGAGCATGAGTATCCCATTGTTTGTGTTTGACACCCCGTGGTATCTTGCAGTGTGTCTGCTTGCCACTTTGCTTCTGGCCTCATTTTGTGAGTCTGTTTATACAATCTTCTATCACAGTCAGAGTTGCATCTTTGAAAACTGGTTGTTTCTGCCGGAGAAAGTGAGACACACCCTCATTCTGTCCCCTTCATAACTTCAGAGATTCCCTGTGGGCTGGCTAACTGTACGTCAACCTGACACAGGCTGGAGTCATCTGAAAGGAAGAAACACCAATTCAGGAAAGGCCCCCATGGGATCGGGCTGCAGGCAACCCTGTAAAATGTTTTGTTGATTAGTGATTAATGAGGGAGGGCCCAGCCCATGTGAGTAGGGCCATGCTCTGGCTGGTGGTTCATGATTCTCTAAGATTCTCTAAGAAAGCAGGCCAAATGAGTCATGGGGAGCAAGCCAGTAAGCAGCCCTCCTCCATGGCTTCTGAATCAGCTCCTGCCTCTAGGTTCCTGCCCTGTTTTGAATTCCTTCCATGACTTCCTTTGATGAGGAACGGTGACAAGTATACAGCAAAATAAATCCCTTTCCCCTAAGTTTCTTTAGTCACCGTGTTTTGTCACCTAGAAATAGTAACCCTAAGAGACTGTCACAAACTAAATCGTGCTTACCTTTGCTCCTTCCTTAAGCTTTTCATTTTGGATCTCTCTTTCTTTGACCACAACTGGGGGCAAAGTATCATTCACTTATTCAAAGAGAGTGCTGGAAACTAGACATACGTGTAAGTAGAACTCAGTCCAGTCATGAGACACTTTCCGGTGAGTATAGACAGTGCTGCAGCTCACGTACATAAGAGGAGAACTCCTGAAGGCCTTTTCTTTTCCTAATCATTTGCTAATGGAAATAAATATTCCCTCACAAGATCATGGTTCTGGATTTGGTAATATCTCCTACCCCATTTTAGCATTTTAAAAGCTTAGAAGGCATGGTGGGTGTTTTTCTACAAAGCCTTTAGGAGGAAGGGGTGGGCAGAGTCTTACAGGGTTGCCTGTACTCATGTAGTGTAGGCAACCTTACTTCATTCTCCCAGGGACTGGGATTACTCACATGAACTACCACACCCTGCTCATTCTTGCTTCTCTAAAGGCAGGTGGTTAGAGTATAAGAAGCAAATGACTTCCATTCCTCCCTACTGGCAACAACACAGATATTTATACATCTTAAATAGAGTCTAAAGAGGGTCTCACGTAGATGGTTCTGATCATCTTCACAGAGGGTTACCTAATACTTCACGTTGCTAGGTCACTACAATTATCTTTCTAATATGAAGAGTATGAGATGGGGGTTTTCAGACCACTTTGGGATTGCTTGTCACTCAAGAGATGTTATGCTCTCAGCACCAAGTCAAGTCAGTTCCTCTGCCATGGAACATGGCCCTCTGAAGGGGAGGCTTCTTGTTCACTTCAGGAATGTGTGCTTAGAAATAACAGAGCTACTCCAGGGAGGAAGCCCTGGCCCACTTCTGATGTCACTCCACAAATCAAAGATCACCCACCCAGAAACTAGGCAAACGGAGGCAAACACCAAGTGCTATCACTACCTCCCATCCTGGCCTAGGACAGCTATAGGCATGTCGAGTTTCATGAGCCCTGGCTTTCAGTCCTCTTCAGAATGCTAACATCATCTCTGTTCAACATTCTCTGCCATTAATTCTCCTTCTTCCTGTATATCCTTCCAGTGATACTAACCACCCTGTCTTCAAACAGCTCAGACCTCAGTTCCTTCCAGCTACACAGTGTGTGTGTCTATTTACTTTGTCATATTATTAACATCTGAACTTCAGCTTTCTGCAGTCTTGAATTCAGCGTGCATGCTCTCTTCCATTTTGTCTCTAACAACCCTTTCTCCATGTTGGAAAACCATTCGTGTCGAACAATTGTGTTCCTCTGTAGCTTTAGGTTATGGCCACTGTTATTCACCTGCCACTTCCTTTTCCTGTTGCTCCTAGCCCATCTCCTATGCCATCACTCTGAGCTTTAGCACATCCCATCTCAAGTCTTCAGCATCTCCGTGGCCTTCCTCCTCCTGTCTCTCTAAAGACACTATAGTTCAAAGAATGCTTAAGAACCCACTGTGCTGTTAGAGCAATGACTATTGATGACCCCTGAAGCCTAGCATGAGTTCAGTTAGGTCATTCCGTATTATCCAAGGTCTGAAGCCTAGCATGAGTTCAGTTAGGTCATTCCGTATTATCCAAGGTCTCATACTTCTAGCCCTATCCTCGCGTTTTCACATCTTCGACTTCCCCATCTTCTCACCCTCTTCTCCCTGTCTTTCTCAATCATGCACACAGGAAACTGCAATGGCTTGCTGTCTCCGAGCACTTGCCTCCATGCCATTGGCACATTCAGCTCTATGCCATTCTTTGCCAACCGATCCTCTTCCTTTGCCCACGCGCTCCCATTATTAGAATAGTAAACTAGCATTCCATTTTGAAGTCTGCCTTCTTCAGGAAGCCCTCCCTATTTCACTGCTTCATGACAGAAGTGTCGTTGAGCCCTCTGCAAATCCATAATGTTTTCTATAAACTTGTATTGCACTCATTAGAATGAATGATGTGCTTCAGACTCCTTTTAAACGGCAATAGATAGGCAAACACTAGGATTTTGGTGGCTCAGTCCATGACAAATAAATGTACATGGGTTGATGTAAAGCTTATCTCACACACGAAGCTAAGTTGCTACGTATGGTTTCTCCTTATTCTGATTTCACAAAATTGGCATAAATTGTACATTCTGTTTGCCTGAGATAGGGATAAAAATTCATTTCCTGTCCCTCAACAGAAGAAATATGATCTTGTCTGAAATTTTGTTGTACTCAGAGTCTTTGCAACTGGCTCTGGAAGTGTAAATCCAGAGCAAATTCCGGATGAGTAGGTGGTTTCCATGAAGATGAAATAGTTCACGTTCGGCAGCCAAGCAGTGCTGATGAATGCCATTCCTGAGTTCTCATTATGAGACTGGGAGTTGTAAGGAAGAGGAAATGGTTGTCTCACTTCAAGGCTTTTTTTTTTAAGAAAGGGGATATTTGGAAGTTAGCTCTTGTGTAGCTGAAGAACCATGCAGACACGTGGATATAGTAAGAATGAGGACAGCAGTTACAAGCCCATGGTCCCTGCCTTTGCTAAGAGTGAGGTCATTTCATGTTCTAGGTTTGATTTCCAGGGCTGAAAAGAAAAAAAAATCCCTTTCTACTTGAGAAAAGCAGGATATCTTTGAGACCTAACTATTTAAAGGATAATCCTACTTCCTTCCTCAAAGATAAGAAGTTTGTTGTGAATCCATACATTTAAATCAAATTTATTTCTAGTTAGTGCCTTTTGTCCTGGGGTAAGAGTGTAGGCTCATAGAAGTCATGGGTTTCACAGGGATAAAAGGCCCTATAGGTAGAATTTGGATCCGGAATGTGCCTCCAAAATCCACGGGTTAAGTACCTGGCCCCCAGAGCGACACGACTGAAGAGGGGCAGAGCATTAGCAGATGTTACGACGTCACTTAACAGGAAGTCTTCATGTCATCCCAACACAGACTCAAAGCAGTGGGACCAGCGAATCAGTGACCAACTCTTAAATCTGCAGGCCCAAACTAACTATTCTGCATCATAAGTCAATCGTCTCGGGTGTTTAATACATACTCACTTTGCAATATTTCAGTAGCTTTTCAGTATCTACCACATTAAGATACCCTTTATTATTTAAAGTTACAGAAAAACTGAGCAGAAGCAGCCAAGATTTACCATGTACCCTATCCAAGTTTCTCTTGTATTAGTAACATTTTGAATAATGTGGGACATTTGTTATAATTGATGAATCAATAATACGG
Source organism: Mesocricetus auratus (assembly GCF_017639785.1). Lineage (NCBI taxonomy): Eukaryota > Metazoa > Chordata > Mammalia > Rodentia > Cricetidae > Mesocricetus > Mesocricetus auratus. The sequence continues at coordinate 19,162,867 of NW_024429192.1, forward strand.
TATTACCAACTGAAGTTCGTAGTTTACATTGAGTTTTAATCTTTGTGTTTATTCATTACACAGAATCTTGTGAATACATGATGTATAGCACAAGTATATTATCATATAGAACAGATTTACCACCCTAAGACTCCTCCATGCCCCATGGCCCCCTCCACCCTCGTCACACATCCCTGACAATACTGCATCACAGGAGTTACTCCTTTTCTAGAATGCCCTGTAGTCAGAACCTACCAAGCCTTTTAAGAGTTGCTTCTTTCTCCAATGATATGCACCAAAGATTTTTTCACATCTTGTGGTGTTCACTTCCTTTTATTGTTGAAAAATGATGCATTTCTGAATCATACTAAAGTTTGCTTATGTGTTGACCTATTAGATGATACAATGGCTGTTTCCCAGTTCCCACAACTGTGAGTAAATTTCTATAAATATTAGTGTGTGATTTTATGAGAATCTTGCTCTCTGCATTTCATTCTCTCTCTCTCTCTCTCTCTCTCTCTCTCTCTCTCTCTCTCTCTCTCTCTCTCTCTCTCTCCTCACAGAAGGCCAAAATTTAAATTTCCCAGCTTCCCGAAAATCAAGCAATGCTTAACTGCCATTCCAAATCAGTCAGTTTCATTGGCTATATCAGAATAGGCTAAATTCATTTGCAGCACTACACAACCCTAGACACTTTGTGACTAGGAACCACACCATTCTAGTTCATATTCCTGATGCCTGTCCATCCTGAATCAGCAGGTCTCTCTTCTGTCCTGTCCTCACCACAGAGTTTATCAATATGGTGCACTAACCACCTCAGACTATCAGTGGGGTAATGACAGCATAAGGGAGAGAAAATGCTAAAGTAAGTGCTGAATTTTAAAGACCATAACACCGTATTATTCCAACCAGTATATTGTTCTACTTTTCACCAATGGGATAGGAAGTGCAATTATATAACTTACATGGAAGAATAATCATAAGCATTCACTAATACATTTTAATACTTTGTTTTCTAGTGTATAATAATGATATTTTAATTACTAAATTAAATTTGATTATACTTTGATGTTTGCCTTTCTTCTGCAACTATGGACAATAGTGTCTAGATGCAAAAATTATCCAGTCTTGAAGACTTAAAGCAATATTTGGTAATTCCAAAAGGAGGCTCAGTTTGTGAGATAGCTCTTTGGTGTTACTAGAAGGAAGATGAGCACACATCTAGTGAGTTTGGCATTTCTGACACCATAGGACGCAAAATGTATGAGAAGAAAATCTTTTCATCTAGGCTCAGTATATAAGAATATAGGGGTATCCAATATAAATGGGTATCTATCATTCTTCATTTTATTATCTTAGTTTTTAAAGGTTTCTGGGATATATTCTGTTTGACTCTAAACACATCTGTGACTGTTTCAATGAGAATGGCCCCCTAGAATCGCATATGTTGGCATGCTTAGTCCTTAACTGGTGACCGGTTTGGGAAGGATTAGAGGGTGTGGCCTTGTTGGTGTGCCACTAGGGTGGGCTTTGAGATTTCACAAGCCCATGCCAAGCTCAGTGTCATGCTGTAGATCAGAATGTAGCTCTCAGCAACTTCACCAGCACCATGCTTGCCTGCCCGCTTGATGGCATGCTCCCTACCATGAGAACAGTGGACTAACAATCTAAAGTCATAAGCAAGTCTCCAAATAAACACTCTCTTTTATAAGAGCTGCCTTGGTCATGGTATCTCTTCACAGCAATAGAACTGCGAGTAAGACAACATCCTAAAACACTTAAATTCAAAAGACAAGTTTTACTTAGGACATTTCAATTCATTGCCCTTGAACTCTTTCCCCAAATAAATTCTTTCTTCTTCAGTATTTGCTGGCAATTTCTGAGTTACAAGAATCAAGCTTGTGAAAGTTCTTTATTGTTGTTGGAAGCATGCTGAGATCTGGATGTTTGCTCCTTTGTTCATCTGTCTGGAGAAACTTCTCATCCACTCTAACCTGCTGACCTTGCACGATGACTCTCTGCTCCCTTCTCTCTTTCTTTCTTTCTTTCTTTCTTCCTTTCTTTCTTTCTTTCTTTCTTTCTTTCTTTCTTTCTTTCTTTCTTTCTTTCTTTCTTTCTTTCTCTCTTTCTTTATTTCTCATATGTTACCGCAGCATCGCTGTAGTCAGGAACAATCTGTGTCTCTGTCAGACCCTTCCATTGCCATCTGAGTCTCAATTCAACAGGAGCCAACATCTGGCATTCCTACTGAGGTCCCCACTACACAACAATAATCCCTCGGTCCTATCTCAGACTTCACTTTTTTCTGTATGAGTTTTTTTTCCAAAAACTTCTCCAGGGTTTTCAATTCCCTGTTTTCCCAACACCTGCCTCTAGAGAGAATTAGACCTGGAGCAGGGGACTCTGATTCGTAAGTGAGGCAACTAGGAGCAGGAAGGAAACAGGAATCATTATCCTTCCAGTGTGCTATGCAGGGGCTGCCGTTCCAACACATTTCAAGGAAGAGCCTCAGCATCTAGAATACAGTAGACAAGAAGCCTTTGACTTTGAAGTCTTGAATTTAAATTAAAATTAAAGTGAGTCTCCTTGGATTTCAGACTCGTGATCTGAAAATGTCCTTGGTACCCTGTATACGATGGCTTCTGCATCAGCATGTCAGATGAAGTGGGTTCATGCCCTCCCTTTCCTAAGTATGTCCATGTTTTCAATCATAATAGCCATATCTGTTCCCGAAAACTCAAAATGTCAGAAGAGCGTGTGAAGAAAACATTGATGTTCGTAATTCTACCATCCCTAGGACTGAATGCCATCTCTAGTAATATGAAATAGAATTATTATTTTCCTCTAGTCTTTTAAAGAATTATGTTGTACTTTACATTGTGAAGATCACACAATGTGTATGGAGCTTGTGTCCTTGTGTGGCAGACTCTGATTTCCCAAAATGGACCCATGGTGTTTGTCAGCAGGGTCTTCCTTTTCATTCTCCGTGCACCTGGCCAAACCCTTCGATCGCCTTGATGACCAGCTGATGGCACCAGGGACACTGTGTTAGCCCATGATGCTGAGTCACAGCAGGTGACGCAGCAGCTTCTGTTGGCCCTAGGACCCTGGCCACCATGTTGTGAGGAAGGCTAGGCCACAATGAAAAGCTGTGTGTAGTTGTTCTATCCAATGTATCAGTCGCAGGCATGAAGAAGCAAGCTTTGGAAGATCCCTGCCTTAAGGCTACTTTAGCTAAAGTCAAATGAAATGGAAAGGAGTGTCCCTACAGAGCCATGCCACAATGACAGATTCATGAGCAAAACAAGCACTGTTGTTATTTCAGTTAAATCCTGCATGCACACTTTCTCACATTTGTCACAATTTTCTATTAACTCAATGGGGGGGGTACATGTCAGTCATGCCATATAAGTCTTTCTGTGTGTGCTGTTGTATAGTTATCCGCTCGTGGTGTGTGCATGTTTTGTTGGAGGGGCTACAGAATTACTTCACTACATAGTTTAGACTGACCTCAAACTTTTCATCCTTCTTCGGCCTCAGTCTTCTGTATCTAACTTTCCTATCACTGTTGATACATACGATCACTAAAAACGTCTTTCATACACTTCATTGAGTATTGCAATTCTGATTTTTTTCTCCACAGAATCTATTTGAGAAGATAAAAGCAAAAGCTTCCCACCCCTAGGTTACATTAATTAACTTTATTTATTTGGCCCAATAGCAAAAAATGGTCTTAAGTATTCATGTTTCTTTGGAGTGCTTGTACCACAGTTGAAATTGAACTAGAAGCAGTCTCTCCACCACAGTAAGGTGAATAAGGTCTCCAAACACCTCCTGCAAATCACTGGCAGCTACGAACCTACCTTAGATGGTAATATAGATATATGGTGTATAATGCATACATGATAAATACATATTTAGCAGATCTTTAATATATCAGGCATAGATAAAGGGATGTAATTAAGGTTGAGATTTTCAGATAGAATAAGTAGCATAAATAATCCGGACAGGTACCAAATGCAATTACCAATGTTCTTGTAGGAAGAAACGGTGGGAAGAAGGCAGTGTGACTATGAACCAGGGAATAGCTGTTTGAGACACACATGCCAAGGCATTCCAGGAGTTACCCCAGGTTGGAAGAAGCAAAGGACACATTCTCCTTTAGTGACTCTTCAGGGAGTATGGCTGCTGGCACCTTGTCTTTGGCCCACTCACACTGATTTCAGACAGCTAGTCTCTAGATCTCCAGAACATTGTAAATATAAACGTCTGTTATTTAATGCCTCTGAAAGCTTCAGTTGCTTTTGGTTTGGCCTAAGAATCTACCACTTGCTGCTTTATGAGGTAGAAACAGAATATGGGAGAATCCATTTCTGCCTCTCAAATAGCTTTCTCAGGTAGGTACAGGCTCTAGGAAGCTTGCACAAAGTCCCCTGGAGGTTTGTGCTGTGCATGTGCATATGTGTGTGGGGTGCAGACAGGCATCGTGTGTTTGCTGGCCTGGAACATCTATAAAGAAAGATGAGATTCTTGTGCTTGGGTATTTATGCTCTAAGCTGAGATTCTCATGCACATACATAAGCATGCATGTGTACGAATCACACACACACACACACACACACACACACACACCTATATAAACAGGATCCAGGGTTCTGTGTTTCTTTAAGTCCCTCCCTGAGGCATACACTTTAATGTACACAGTAATTCAGAGTACATAACACGAAACTATAGCTTGAATCTCTCCCCTTTGGAGATATAATTGCAGTCAAGAAATGGGCGGAAACACAAGGAATCACAGATAATGGAGCCCCAAAGATCCTGAAGAAATAGGTTAATCTCACTGTGGCTCCCAGCATGTCATAAAACATCAGTGCCACTGCCCTCCCCTTTCCGTCTTTCATGAAAACTGTCCCTTGATTGTCAAAGTCTCAAAAAGGCAAGACATACCAAGTGAATCCGCAGTGATGTCTGAAAAATATGCCCTGACACATTTGGAACATACCCACTGCTCAAAATCTGCAGGCTAAGACATGCTGATCGGAAGCCCGGATGGCCCATGGGAAGTCCCATCCAGTTACCTGTTACCTCTGCTGCCAGCTCTGCCTGGGGCCAGCATGGGCTAGTCTTGCCAGTTGTCTCTCAGCTCTGTGGAAACACCAGGCTGCTGCTGTAGTGTCAGCCACACTGTTGATGTAAACAGAAAGCAAAAACTGTCCTGACTAGACAGTGGGAGGGACTAGCCCCCTTCTCTCCATCAGCCTCAGACTTTAGAGGAGGCTCCTTAATGAAGAAAACATCCTGATTTGCCATGACTTTGCAAACTTTGTGTATGTCTTTTTTTGTAATTGGAAAATATTCAGTTCAAGCCTCTCCTGTGAAGTTCGGAACCAAGAGAAAATTAGAGTGATTGTCTCTGTTGGTGTGTGGATGTAAAATGAAAAGGAAAATTCTAATATTGGCCCAAAGCCCTGTGTTCCATCACCGCATGGTAGATTTTTAAATGTATTTATATCCCCCACTTACTTCCTTAGGGTGCAAAATAAAATCTGCCAGGCTTCATTTAGCATGTATCATTTTTATACTATAATACATTCTGAAATAAATCATTAATATGATTATGAATAATAAAACATATAAAAAGTTCTCTAGGAATGAAATAAGTCAAAATGGAACAATTGATGTTGTAAGCCATGGGCAAAACAGCCATGATCCATGGTACAGAGAAATTCTAGTCAGAGGAAAAGCAATTCATACATATATTCATTCACCCAACAAAAAGTGCTAGCTAGCATCCACTTTATAACAGCACTGTGCAAGTTCTAGAAATAGGAGAGACTAATAGAGAGCCAATGTCTATGCCTACACTGCAGAGGTCAAACTAATCACCAGTTTGTTGTTAAGATAATGTCCAGTGGGAAATCATCTAACCCAAACATGAAGGATAGTTACACTTTGTCAGGGAAATAATATTTCCTGAGAACATTAATTCTCAACCTTCCTAATGCTTCAACCTTTTAATACAGTTCCTCATGGTGTGGTGACCCCCAACCGTAAAAATTATCTCATTGCTACTTCTTAACTGTAATTTCGCTACTGCTGTGGATCGTAATGTAAATATCTGGCTTGCAGGACATCTGAATATGTAACTCTCCAGATGGGTCATGACCCACAGGTTGAGAACCACGGCCTTAAACCTTAGTAAACAGAAGTAGAATTAGCCATTTGGAAAGAGAAGAAAACCTGAAACATGGAGCTGGATTTGCATCATTATAGCTCACTAGTGCAACACTTGCCTAGCATGGTCAAGGAGGTCCTGCATAGGGTCCCTAGTAGAGAGAGACAGAGAGAGAGAGAGAGAGAGAGAGAGAGAGAGAGAGAGAGAGAGAGAGAGAGAGAGAGAGAGAGAGCACAAGCTGACATATATTAAAAGAACTGAAATGGTATCACAGTGACTGAGATCTCTTGGTATATGTCTTATAGTAAAGGAACGAAGGAATACAGAGGTCGTTCAATGGTGGGACTCTGTAGTTGATGCGATACAATCTATTCTTCACAAAAAGTTCTCCAACCATTATGTAGGAGATGGCTGAGGTGAGCATATATGCCAGCGGAGGTAATGGCTGATGCTGAAGATGCAGAGATGTGGAGAATGCAAGGGTATTTGTGGGATGTGTTCAGAAACCTGGGTGATGGAGCAGACAGCAGAGAAAAATGAAATACTAAGGATGACTTCTAGCTTTCCAAATTGATGATGTGAATGAACTCAGTTTCACATACTAAATTGAATGTGTCTTAATTGGTTTTAAAAGAGTTGGATAAATAAGTAATTAATTTCACAGAAAAGATTTTTGGCCAAAGTTAAATAAAGTCTTGGGATCTGTCAGCTCCCCGTCAGTCAATTATGAAAGTCATGAAACCTAAGAGATCCCTCAGGGTCTATTGTAAGCTCACCATGCCAGCAGGTCAGAAATACAGACAAATGTGTCTGTGTCGTTCTTTAAAATCAGAATTTTTTAATGTAGTAGGTTAGCAGTTTCAGTGACAGCAGTTTGTCATAAAATCTATTTTATGATGGTAGCCAGGCTGAGGCAAAAGCAATTTCTTTATATTTTAATTACTTAAATTTATTCTCAAATCAGCTATCACACAGTAAACAGACCAGACCTCCCTCTCTCTCTCTCTCTCTCTCTCTCTCTCTCTCTCTCTCTCTCTCTCTCTCTCTCTCTCTCTCTCTCTCTCTCTCTCTCTCTGTGTGTGTGTGTGTGTGTGTGTGTGTGTGTGTGTGTGTGTGTGTGTGTGAGATATGCATAGATGGGAGTTACAGAAGGAAGGAAAGTTAAAGCGGTTTCGGGAGTGGGCTGAGAAAGAGTCTGTATTAAAAAGACAGCAGACTGGTGTCAGGTTGAGAAAAAAGCTGCAGAATTCAGGTATGAGGTGAAACGTCCTTCATAGTCTGGAAATGTCCGTCATAGTAGGTGATGGCCACGTCAGAAGGACAAACAGGAAGTCGAGCAGCAGTCAACAGTAGGAAGCTGGGCTGATTGGCATGATGCACACATCAGGTATCAATCCGTGATAGGCTGCTGTGAGACTATGCCATTGTGGCCTTTGGGTGTCCCTTACTCTACAGGGTGTGAGCGAGGGAGTTACACTCATCCTTTGGTATGTTTACTTAGATAAATTTTTCGACGTGGTAATTTCTGGTATAAAATTAATACATTTGTGTACCCTCTCAGACTCACTTCTCTTCAATGGATGCATATGGCAGCTCCCTTTCTGTTCCCAGGAATTAAGCCATTAATCTGTCTATCATGGATGCGATGTCCTCACAGAAGGTGTAATGTCTAGGTCTACACGGGAATACTGTTATTATTCTCCCCCCAAATGGAGTTAGAGCAGCTTGCAAGAAAGAGAGAAGAGGGAAGGAAGGAGGGAAGGAAGGAGGGAAGGAAGGAAGGAAGAAAGAAAGAGAGAGAGAAGGAAAGAAAGAAAGAAAGAGAAAATAGAAAAGATGCATGTAAATGGAGTCTCCCAGCACACTGGACAGCCTAAACCACATGTTGTACAGGATGCTGTAACTGAGAGTCGGTAAGATAATCTCAATAGAGACCTTGTAGTTAGGAAGCAGTGACGCATAGAACCTTAATAGAGTTTGTATTTTGCAGAATGAAGGGTAAAGAATCTTGTAAGAGACATAGGTAATACAAGAAAAAAATGAGGGAATGTACAGTAAGGAGGCCCAATGAAAAAGATTGCTGAGAGACAGGAGAGTGACCTGCTTGTTAAATGCTGCCTTGACCAAAGGTGTATGCCCAGTGTGCATGTGACACGTTGAACTGTTTCCACTACTAGATGAAGTCCCTTACGTTATAAACATAGATGAGTTAGCAGCCATTGTTATTTTTCTTAATGTTTTCTTTTTAAAAATGAAAACTTTTCTATTTTAAGGGTTTTATTCACTGTTGGTACATGATTTCAAATATGAATTATAATTCATCCCTGCCAACCAAGTAAACAAAAATCTTCTAACAGCTTATACTCTTTTGCTGTTTCAATTTCAAATACTGATTGTAAAACTAACTATTGGTAGTAAAGTGACAGAATTAACCTATTTCCGTATCTTTGTTTTCGCAATCTCCGGGCTGTCCTTGTTTATTTTGGAATCACCGATATAGCATAGGCTGCCCACTGCTCAATTATGTATTACAAAATTGGAAATAAACTCAGTCCAAAGTCAGCTTCAGTGACTCCAAGTCATTATTAGTTTTCATTTACAAAAGACACAGGTTGGGGAAAACTGAAAGGCTGTATTTCATGATCACATGTAGTCGCGTCCATACGTCTCAGGCGGTGTAACAGCAACCTCCTGAAATCAACTTCCAGGTATGTGTCAGGCATATTTAAGAATTCCTGAAAGTTTGTATATTAGAAATTTGGGGCTATAAACATGACTCTGCAAAGAAGACAGTTTGCTACTCTTCTAGAGGACCCAGGTTCAATTCCCTTCTGCCAGATCTGACAGCTCACAACAGCTTAAAACTAGCTCCAGAGATCTAATTAGTCTCCAAGGGCAGTTCCATGCATATGACAAACACACAGAGAGACACAAGGAAATCAAAAGCAAAAATCAGTGGTGTTTTTAAGAGACTTTATGGTAATGCATATATAATATGTCATACAGGAGCATACATAAATATTAATGGGTTCTTTAATGTAAATCTAACTATGATGCTCTTCAGTGAGTTTCGGGAAGAGATTTTATACTAGCATTGCTTAGACTTTTTCATGCATCACGATCATAAAAAGCGGATAAATTTTGATCAGATCCTTTCTATTGTTTTTTAAATCTCTGCAGACCGGGGACCTCCTTAGTCCCTGTGTCCAAGATGCACGGATATCACCGTCTAATCTTTGTTGCAACAATGACCTGTAAGATAGTAAAATGAAACCTGAAAATCACCCCTGGAGACATCATGAGGAGGTCACCAGTCACTTTGACAACAGCAGTTTAGAGGCAAGAAGGAACTAAGACCTTGCCTAGCGTGGTGGGTTGGGAAACCAGTGTGTAGAAAAACAGGCCATACAGGTCCTATTCTTCCAGCTCTTATAGGCATTGCTTTGTTCTTCCCCTCTAGCCCTGAGTGTCCATCCTACTCTCTAGGCATTCTAAATATTTCTGCATTTAACCAGAAGCTTCCTGAGGACCTCCAGTGCTTAATACCTCAGTGCTCAGGAACCTCGGTGGCTGCTGCTCTCTCTGCTTAATGGCGGTCCTCTTCCTGGATCGTTCCTTCCTGGTCTCTTTGCCATTGTTCTCCTTGACATTTTCCAAGGTCAATGGCCGCAGACAGAGCCTAACCTCTCCCCTATGAAGTACCAGTTGATCCGGTCTGACTTGGGATCTCCCTTGCCACATCTGGCAAGTGTCATGTGCTTTGATTTTATTTTTCACATTCAGCATCAAGCCTTCCTGTTCTCCTCACCAAGATTCTTGTTGAGAGCACAGATGGGAGAAGTTAGGATGAATGACCAAATGAAAAAAAAAATGAATGAAAGAAATACAAATGAACTGATGATGGGTTAGAAGTCTGTAGGTAAAGGGAAAGAAAACTTTAATTTCCTCCTGGGGAAAAATAGCCCTTCTCAGTTTTCCTTCTGTGTTTAAATTAAAGAACAGATTAAAAAAATTAAAGTGATTGCCAATTCATCTATGTTTACAACAGAAAGGACTTTACCTGGAAACAGGGAATCTGTGACAGGTGTCACAGGCACAATGCACACCTTGGGCAAGGTTGTGTTTGTGTCCTAGATGTACAGCTACCAGACTGATAACTGGGTTGGTGGCAAGATATTGACAAACTCAAGTCACAGGTGAACTTGGTTCTGGAAGATGATTATCTAAATCTGAATAGTGTCATAAGACCATGGATAAAGGTGACCAAAGCGTGGGCCTGAAGCAGCCCTTTCAGTTCCCAACCACTCTTCTTAGTTCCCTGGTCTTCCTTCTAGCTTTTTCTGGCACCAGAATCAAGAGGGGAGGCGGCATTGTGATTCCGTAGAGGAAAGGAAGCAGGGCAGAGTTTCTGCTAGAAAAGTTTTCTTAGACTAATCAAGAAAGTCATTTGAAGGAAACAGAAATGATTGTTGCTTAATCTGTGCTACCTGACCAGGGAAAGTGTGAGCCTGGGTTTTCAAAGTGAAGGATTCCCAGGCATCTAAGGATTTACATTTGTTTGGTGAGGATCGGAGATTTCCGGAGGTAATTTGATATACACCTTTCCCCTTATTGCTCCTCTCGTTTCTAGTGCTTTGTTCCATGTTCAATGACGTGTAACCAGGATGCATATGACAGTCTGGGCAGCTCCAAGCAGGTCGCTAGCCCCTGTCCCCCAATCAGCCATCTGACTGAGGTCAAGAAGGAAAACTGGGTTATGACTTTACTTCCTAATACCTCAGGCTGAGGGATTTCAGGCCTCCCCCCTCACCATGTTCTCAGTCCTTTGAGGCATTTTATTCATTCAGTGTAAGATGAGATGTCTCTGTATATAGCCACCTAGTAAACTCAGACTCTTGAGGAAAATGGACCCGCTTGAGGTCAGTACAAAATGGGCTCTTGGGTAGAAATACTTACTTTCTGTCTGTGGGATGATGCATGCTGTCCCTTCCTCTGGCTTACTCCAACAAGAGCCTTTAAAATATTCAGTGCACTCCCCTTCACGCAGTACAGTTGAATGAACAGTTGAATAAATAAGGAAAGATCAATATCTTGTAAAGGAACAGTAACACTCCATAACATCCCGTAAAGTGTGGCAACCTCTACGGCTTGCAAATATTAGAAAAGCTTAGTACCGTGCAGTGTGGACACTATGGCTTAGATACTATAATATTCATGAGTGAATTATTTTCTCAGAAACAATTCCTGTGTTTTATAACTATTCCATCTACACTTCATTGTGAAGGCAGATGGCTGAATTTTTCTCCACCAATTTCCCCTCAATGAGTTGCTTGACACACATCTAAGCATTCTTTAACTTGGGCTAACCCAAGCACCGCACCCATTTCTGTAACTGACGAGTGTGCCATAACCGAGTGTAGTCAGGTCGGGATGAGAACAATAGGATCTTCTCATGTGTCGATGAAAGCTTGGGAAGGGGCATCTTTGTGCTAAATGAAACTTGGAAAAGTATATTGATTATTAGGGATCCTGACTCCAGATCTTGACCACTAAAGTTACCTACCACGTGAACTTAGATAAATTCACATCTCTGGGATTTGCCTTCCTCTTTCTTACAATGAAAACACCTAGATTAGGCCAACAGCTTTAAACCCTGTTGAATTATAAAGTTAAGACATTACCTTGCCATTGGAATTATTTTAATGACAAAAACTTTTAAGTAATATTTAGAGTTGCAATATATACATGCTTGTGCATTCATTCGTTACAAACCTTGGTAACACCCTAACTGTAGTTAATAAAATATATTAGAAACTGAAAACATTAGTTTCTTGTTGTTTTGCTTTTGCTTTTAGAGACAGGGTTTCTCCGTGTAGCCTTGGCTCTGTAGACCAGGCTGACCTTGAACTCACAGAGATCTGCCTACTACCTCTGTCTCCCAACTGCTGGGATTAAAGGCATGTATCATCACCGCCCTGCTTAAAACATTAGTTTCAATCTTCACACAGTTTACATAGCACTTTCTGAGACTATGATAACTAGCCAGCAGGGAGGAAGCCTTTAGACCAATTGCAGCTTTATTTCTCTGTATCACACCATCAGGGTGTGAGGTGTCTTCAGCAACAGGTTTTATCTTCTAGTTCCAGTGGGTAGTGAAGATAAAGGGTTTATCTTGGCTCACCAGTGACTGTTTCATGTGAGAAAAGGTGCAATAGCAGGAATGCGAAGAGGCTGGTCTCCTTGAATCCCCAGCCAGGGAACAGAGACATGAGTGCTGGTACTCAGATTGACTCTAAAAATACTTCAGTCCAGGGCACCAGCCAATGGAGTGGTGTGATACACACCCAGGATGAGTCTTCCTACCACAGTTAAACCTCTCTGGAACACCGTCACAGACACATCTCCTGGAAGATTCTAAATGCAGTCACACGATCAAAACTAACCATCAGGGTTAGACATATAAAGCAGAATCACAATAGGGTCTGGGTTAGCATTTCAAAATATCTTACCTCCTCTAAAAAAAGTAAGTGGAAGGCAAGGCGGGAAGAGAGAGCTAGGCACTCCATTCACTGCAATGCTCTAGTAGAGAAATTGTGTTCTTGTGAAGCAGAGTTGGGATTCTTAAAGATATTTGACATAGTGGGCAGGTAGTTCAGTGAGTAGAGAGCCTCTACTGTGAAGGAGAAGGACCCGAGTTCCAATTGCCAGAACCTACATGATAAGATCAAAAAGCCAGGTATGACAGCATATGCCTGTAATCCAGCCCAGGAAGGTGAAGAGTAGCATGCTGGTGTGCCAGGCTAGCCAATCTGTGAGTTATGGTTTCACTGAGAATGGAGAAAGCCACCCAATGTTGACCTGTGGCCTGCAAAGGGGAATGCAAGATTGTGCAAACCCCACGAAGAAATAATTCTTGCTTGGATTGGGATTGCAGTAAAATGATTGTAAGTGGGTGTGATGGTTGGTCTTTATTGTAAAGTTGGCTGCACTGAGAGATAGCTAAAGGATCAATCAATAAGGCACATATAAAGTGTCATCTAGTCTTGTCAGTGAATTGGTGTTAGTGGCCACGCCCGTTTGGGTGTGGCTTCAGGTGCTGAGGTGATGTAGAGAAGCCTCTTGTGCCCCTGCTGCTCTCCCTCTCTTGGGTCGGGGATCAGACAGGGAGGGCAGAGATTGCATCTTCTGGAGCAGGAAGGCTTTGGTGGTTGTTTTTTATTATTATCTGTGTAAGTAGTTCCCCAGGATGTGTCTGTGAGAGTTTTCAACAGGTAGACATGCAATTGAACGTGGACCTGTCCAGTACAGTCGGCAGTGGCACCCAAAAGTTTGGGAGTTGGGATGGAATAAAAGAAGAAAGAGTGGCATAGGAGAGCTCCACTCTTCATGTGCAAACGTGCTTTGCTGTTGGGTTTGCCTGGAGACATTAAGGCATCACTTCAGCCTCTTCAGTCTTTCGAGGCAGAGTCATACCAGAGAGGCTGCACAGAAGCTGTCAGCATGAGACTGCGGCTGCGTCATTGGTGCTTCTTGTTCTGAGGCTTCCAGGTAGAATTAGCAACTAGAGTTTGCTGCCTTTCTTGAGCGAAAGCAGCCATTACAGGATCATCCAACCTCTAATCCAATAAACACCGCCTTTACAATTGCATAATTCCATGCATGCAGTCTATTGGTTCTTGTCTTCTAGGGAGCTCTGATTGGGTAGGAGACTCTGTCTCCTCTACCTTTACTCTTCTTCCTCCTCCTCCTTTATTTCTTCTTGAATCTATTTTAAAGGCAGAGAAAATAGCTTTACAATATTTTACTTTTAATTAAGTGTGTGTGTGTGTGTGTGTGTGTGTGTGTGTGTGTGTGTGTGTGTATTGGTGGCGGGAGGCAAAGGTTTGTGCACATGCGAATGTAGGTGCCTGGGAAGTTCAGAAGAGAATTTGCATCCCCTAGATCTAGAGTTGTACACAGTTGTGAGCAACCTGATATGGATGTTAGGAGTCAAACTGGAGACCTGTGCAAGTATAATATGTGCTCTTAACTCTTGAGTCATCTCTCCAGTCCCATAAAAGTATTTCGTGATATATTGGAGTAGAAGTTATTAAGTACTAACATTTTTGGCAGTGCATACACACTACAGTCGAAATAAATACCTCCAAATATAAAATTCTAGTCTTTAGGTAAAATGGACTCCATGAAATTTTACCATGCAGAGCTTGAAGAACATTTTATTCCGCATGAAAATGTAACTTTGCAGGCAATACTTACATTAAAACAGATACTGATTTTTGAGACTTAATCCCATCACCTCCTATTAATACTGTTAGAGTTGCCTCACAAGTAGTTTGAAGAACTACGTACATGAGACTCCATCTGTTAAGGAATGCTTCATAAATACAATGGAACAAGTTGCAAGTCCAATTCTTTTTTGTTTTGCTATCACTGAGCTCAAATTGTTTATGTTTTGTTGTTTTCTTTAAGGCAAACTCTCTTTTATTTCAATGTAAAGGAAAGGGGGAGAGTTTAGCTGATCATAGTAAGTTTGAGTTATTTGTATTTAGTGGAGAAATTTGTTAGAATACCTTTGAAGAGTCCATACCATTCTACATTGGTTATTTGAGTTCCTATGAAATACTGAACATTACAAGAACAATATTGTATTTGTGTGTATGCAAAATCTGACCTTGGTAGATCAAATTGAAGAAGATTCTATAAAGTGTAGTTACTGGTGAGATAAGAGTGCTAAAAGACAATGTATATATCTAACAGTATTTGAGTTCCCCAGTGTGATCTATTGGGTTGGGCTGTAAAAGTAAGGGCAATGATGATATAATAGTACACTTCCTACATATGTAAGATATGTCTATTTGCAACTGTCAGTCTTTGATAAATGTTATATTTGGCTCTAAATGGCCACTAAGACTCACACATTCAAGGCTTCTTCATCAGCCCAAGGCTAGAAGAGGTGGTGCATTATAGAAGTAATTTAAGACACGACAGGCAGGTACTTGAAGGGGATATTGGAACCTTGGTCCTCCAGCATCTTATTTCTCAGACACTAGAGGTAAGCAGTTTTGTTCAACTACCAGCTCCCTACTGTGATGTCCTGCTCCACTCTAGGTCCAACACAGCAGGGCCAAGTCACTGTAAACAGAAGCCTCTGGGTCCATGATCCAACAGGAGACCTCAGTTCTCTTAAGTTGGTTATTTTAGGTATTTTGTCAAAAAAAATAGAAGTCTGACTAACTCCATGAATTAATCAAGAACTGTTGGAAACACAAAGGTCTTTCAAACTTTTTAAAAGCTAAATATATGGGAAGAAGCAGAAATCATTACTGGGTTTTTCCCTTTAGAAAAAAGTGTCAGTCATTGATTAAATATTTATCTATATTTATCTATTCCCCTGTGGAGCTTCCTGTTGAAACATTTAGTGTGAATTTTTGTTTTCATTTTCAATTTAAGGAATGATCTTTTATTGATATTTAGGGAAGATATGAAAGCTGGTCCCTTCCTGAGTTCTGTAAATGCTGCAGCGCATAAGATCAATACCGTTTGTATCCCCATTCTCTGTTTTTCTAAATATCAGAACAGGCATGGAAATTATAGGAACGTCCTCAGAGGCTTCCATGAGCTAGAAGATCAGAGTTTTAGAGGGGGAAGTAACTCCTGCACCCTTGTGATTACAAAACCTAGTTAAATGACTTCTCTTAGGCGTGCAGTAGGAGAATTCAGGTTTCAAAGTGCCTGTCCTTTTATTCTCACAGAGAGGTTCAGTTGGTTTGGAAGAGATCATGACCAGGGAAGGGAGGCTCTTAAGTTAATTAGCTAATTTTCCAACCATATAAATACAATTTTAAAGATGAAATCAAATGAATATGTAAACATTTAGAAGTGGATCTTGGAACTGACCCATCATATTTTGGAAGCTTGCCTCAGTGGTGCAACTGAGCATAAGTAATGCTGCTCCTGATGGAACTTGTTCCATGATTGCAAAACTGTCCCCCACCCTTTCTAAGCAGCAAGAAGTTTGGCTTTGTTGTCTGTTTATTTTGTTTCCCCTCTATAATTGTGATGCTAAAATGGCTCCCATAGAAAAAATTTTATTCTTTACTTCTTGTCTACTTCTTAAAAAAGAAAACAACAACAACAATGCATGTGTGTCATCTCACAATGTTGTGTGGTTTTCTATTTAGTAGCTGAGAGAACTTGAATTAGTGACTTAACCTCTCTGAGCCTTAGTTTTAATTGCATCAAAAATAGATCTTGGCCAGGCTGGACCGACAGCCTCCAAAACAATACAGAGAAACCCTGTCTCATAAAACAAAAAACAAAAAAAATAGATCTTACCATCCGAGCAGTGGTGGTACATGCCTTTAATCGCAGCACATGAAAGCAGACAGAGGTAGGAGGATCTCTGTGAGTTCAAGGCCAGCTTGATCTACAGAGGAAGCTCCAGGACAGCCAAAGATATACAGAGAAACCCTGTCTTGAAAACCAAAACAGACAAAGAAATAGCTCATAGGGGCTGGAGAGCTGGGTCAATGAAGACTACCTGCGGCTCTCGCAGAGGACCAGGTTTCCATTCTCTGCTCCAACGTCACGTTGCTCACAATCACTGTAACCCCAGCTCCAGAGGATCTGACGGGGTCTTCTGCACTCCACGAGCATCACGTGCATGTGTGTAAGCCCACACTTGAACGTGCACACACACGACTAAAAATAGAAACTAAAGGGGGAATAGCAGGTCACAAAGGGGTCACTGCAAAGATTGTGTTAATATAGTGATGAATTAAAATTGTGTCTAGATGTAGTCAGATCCAGACAGCTGCTGTTCTGAATCCAAGTTTGGGCATACAGATTTGGGTCACAGATATGTATTGTGAGGCATCGTTGTGCAGCATAAGATGCAAGTGTCTCTGTGTTGCTGTGCCGGGTGGAGCAGTGTGGGATAAAGAAAAGTAGACATTCTCAAGCCTGTTCTCTTTCCCCTCAGTGTAAACCCTCTCACCTTTCCATTTGGGACACCTTCCAAAGCAAACATTTACTGTGTAGGGTTGTTCTGCTTCCACAAACCAGTGGGCTCCACCCCAACTTCAGCTTTCCCTTTCTACACACCCGAAGGCTCAACCTTGGTATCCTTTGAAATACAATGCTGGGTCTTATCCCCTGGGGCTGTCAAGGAGGAAGTAGAGATCCCCATGACACCCTGTTATGTGAAGTAGGGCACCCACCTATGAGCTCTTGGTATTTGATGAATTCCTTTGTTGCTGTTATATAGCAAAAGCTTGGCCTATGAGGAGGATCTTGCTGGGAGGAGAATTAAGTGAGCCTCCAATTTTTCTTATTTTATTGCCAAGGACTAGATTCAATCCATAATAGATCTTCCATTGTGGGATTCCCATGTGCTGATATAAACCAAGTATCTGCTTATTCATGCACACTCTGCACTCTGTTTTATTCAAGTAATGTCAAGTCTAGGTATCACTCATACCTGGAACTGAGGTGCAGGTTGATGGCAACTCACTTTCAGTAGGGCACCACTGGTTTCTCAGGTTTATTCCATTAAATGCACAGGGAAGGTTTTGTTTTACAGTATTTATGGATTTTTTGTGAAAATTGATCCAAATTATAGAGCTACTGGCAGAAATATTGTCATTAGTATTGCACGTATATATGAAAAACTGGGGCTTGAGACATTGCTCAATGATAAAGCACTTACCTGGAATAAATAAGACCCTTGGTTTAGTCTTCACTACTACCCCAAAAGTAAACGAAGATTTCTGAGTAGCATAGAGTGTTAACTTTTATTTAAAGTTCATCCTTCTCCCAGGATCCTCCTTCTGAGCCCTGGAAAGAGCTGTTTCTTTGTAAAAATGACTGCCTATGGAAATACACTGGAAAGGAAAGGACTCGTAATTTTCTTTTTCGGAGTTTGGCATGTGTGGGTATATGACTGCATGTGTGTATACATGTATCAAAATGGATATGTAAGAAAAGTACATTCTACATCCTAAGATCCATTCCTCATGCAGGGGCATGTCTTTCAGTCTGGAGACTGTACCACAATGTGTGGGTTGAATGCTTTCAAAACCTTGATAACTCTACTGGAGACCAGTCCCACCTCTCTGGCGATGGCTGTAACAGAGAATGCAGCCAACCCATGGATTAAACTTAGTTTAAGAAAGCTAAAGACTCGGGCAGCCTGAGGTAGATTTAATAATCTCCTTTACCTTCAGAGAATTGCGAGTTGTCAGGGCATTCTTGGCATTGGCAAGGTGCAGCATATATCATAAAATAATACACTTTAACAGACAAATGGCTAGCAAACACTTCAGCAGGGGGAAGGTACTCTTGGCAGAAAATGACCACACTTGGCGTCAATCTCAAAGGCACAAGGGAAACATGGGAAGCTTGACCCGTTCACATAAGTGAGCTTTTCTAAGATTCCTTTCTAAACACTCATTTGGAAGCTATACATCATATTCTTTTTTCAAGTTTTAATCCTAATTTTGAGAAGTTATATTTTTTTCTATTGATATACAGGCTTATTCAATATCTATATCCATTTCCCCTAAAAGGAGTTTTTTTCTACAGACTTTACCACAGTGTGCTTAGTGTGATTTTCGTTTCCATTAGGTTTTGCTTTTGTGCTGTACATCATCAACTGCAGCGGACACTCTGCAGTCAAGAGTTCAACCAACCATGAACTGAAAATATTTGGGAAAAGCAATAGCAAGTATTTCTCATTATTTCCTAACTCGTACGGTATAACAGTTATTTACATTCTGTTAGGCACACTAATACATCTAGAGATGATTTAAAAGACATAGGAAGATTTGTAAAGGCTATATGCAAATATGGACGTATTTTAAATGAGTTGTGAGGCCCTTCAGATTTCGGTGCTCTTTAACTTAGGTGTCAGGAGGAAAGGCTTACAATTACACCTCCTTTAATTTGGGGGAAGTTTACTTCTTATCTTTGCTATTCTTGGAAAGTTATACTGATCTTTCTTCTTTTGTTTTCATATGTGTTCTAAAATTTTACTTTTCTTATTTTTCTCCAAAATCTTCTAACATATAATTTTTATTTCCTGCTGGGCTCTGAGTTAGGTACTCAGTGGCACTGTCTGTGGTGCTTCAGCCTTGCTTGAGGAAGTATCTCACCCTGGGCTTTGAGCTGAAGAGCTTTGCGCCTCTTTCAGTCTTCTCTGTCTGATTCGTGCTTGTAGTGGATGGGAGTTCTCAACTCCCTTCTCTGGCCACCATGCTTGCTGCTATGCTTCCATGACAGGATGGACTCTTATCATTTATAACCATATGCTCAAATAAACCCTGTCAGGATGGACTCTTATCATCTATAACCATATGCTCAAATAAACCCGTTTTTCTGCAAACTGCCTTGGTCATGGTGGGTTTTTGTTTTGTTTGTTTTATATTGTTGCTTTGTTTCATTTCTTTATTTGGGTTTTTTGTTTGTTTGTTTGTTTGAGATACAGTGCTTTTGTGTAAAAGCTGGCTCTCCTGGAACTTGCTTAGTAGATCAGACTGGCCTTGAACTCACAGAGATCCATTGCCTCTGTCTCTGGAGTGCTGGGATGGAAGGCATGCTCCACCACCTCCGAGCTGTTCATGGTGTTTTATCACAGCAACAAAAGACAACTAATACAGTCTCAAAAAGTCCACAGTGGCACATGTAAACTTGCCTCTTTTAAAGCCTGTCTGAGAGCCTCTAATTTGAAGAGCTAATCTATCTTCAGATCTGAGAATATTTTTCTTGATATTTATTTGATCGCCTATTTCACTGTACTTCACTCTTTTCCTTCTTGTTCTGAAATTATTATGAGATTTGGGGATTTTCTCTAACTACTCTGTCCATGGGTTCTTCTTCATCTGAACACGCCTCAGCTTAGTGTTTCAAGCCAGGAACTCCCCAACAGCCCGTGTTCCTGACACCATTGCCCAGGCATCAACATTTTCATGTCCCCTGTTGTTCATTTGTCAACCCTGAGATTCCCTAAGAGGTCCTGCATACAGACAGTTTCAAGTCTTTCTAACTACAATGTAACTTCTTGTGTCTTTTGATAAAGTTATCATCTTTCATGGAGATGGGCTTGTTCTTAGTTTTCTCAATGCCTTGTTACTACACTAATGATTTATTAAAATGTGGACGACTCTTGGCTTGGCTGTCATTAGCCAATGTCTTTACATGACATTTATATTACCAGCACCTGTGTCCAGTGTTCATAAGATACACTGAGAATGAATATTTCCTCCAAATGTGAAAGTATACGTGATTCTTACAATTGGTTACAGAAATCATCCACAGTTGTGATCTTCTCTAGTCAATTGTTAAAGTCATCAGACAGAGATGGTGGAGAGAGGGAGGACTACACCTAGCTGTCTTCCCAAATGCAGCTTCCAATTAGCTCACTTTGACTGTGTATGAGTTGTTCATAAATCTTGAAACTGTTGATAGTGTCCTTAATACCTTTAAGCCTTCGATTTGTGCACAATAGTACATCTTCTCCATCTCCATAAGTCCCTATAAAAATGTGGTTCACCAATTCCACTTTATACTGAAGCAAAATGTTTTGTTAGTCAAAATAAATATTCAAAATACTTTGATTTGGAGTGAGGGGGAAAATGTAAACACAAACTTAGTCAGTCCTCTTTTAAGAGTCATTCTTATGAGAAGGATTTACAAAAAGTAAACTTCATTTCTCCAAGTTCAGGGAAGACCCTGTGATTCAAGAGGTCAAGTAGCCTCCAGTGTTGGTCTTAATCTGGGCACGGTAAATCATGTACCACAGTGATCTTGGGTCACAAGTATTTTCTTCTATCTTACTGTAAGACAGTAAGGTGAAGAGAAGGTGCCTTTTTTCTTCTCTTGACCTTATACCCTGCTATTTTGAGATGGTATTTCCTAGCAATGTTCTCATTATAATAAACTTTCACCACAATAAAAGCAAAATCTCCTTCCAGTTCACTGTAATTGGTGGAGGTATTAATTTTTAATGGAGTTCTCATGAGGACAAGGATGTATCCTTTGGGATTATGTGGTGGTTTTATCCTTAGAGAAGATGAAGTCATTTGGAATATAGAGCATCCACTCCCATGCTTAATGGGATCATTGACCAGTAACTTTCTATCAGTGACCCGACTTGACTTCAATGCTGAGTTGTCTGAAATATATGCAAGACTGTGACATTTAATTACAACACAGATTTCAGAAATAGCATCATTACATGTTAGCCACCGGATCATGTACTTTTGGCAGCGGATATGGTCTAATTCAACAATGCAAGCTTCTTTTTTTAACCGCAGTTACAGGGAAAGCACGGACATTGTATGCTTTCTCTATAGCTAAGACAGTAGATGTGACCACAGGAGACAGCTGACAAAGTAATGCTGAATACTGATTTCATAGACTTACTCCTTCTCTCCCTCCATTCTCGCCTGTGCTTAGGGCTATATCATAAAGGATGTAAAATGACGTACTATCTGCCTCTCAGGATTTATATCCATTAATCAGGTATACGTATAAATGGGGGTTCACTAAATTGCAAATAATAAAATCATCCAGTAATCCATAGTGTTCATTTAACTATTTCTCCTGTACTCTATAAGATAAGAATGACAGTTTTTCCTTACTTACAAGGTGATGGGGTGTGATAGAAATATAGTAGAAATTTGATGACTAAACAATCGATTCAATGGGATTGGATTTTAAAGTAGTAATGATGAGGAGAAGACCATTCAAAGTATTAACTTTTGATTTTCTGAATTGCATTTGACATTTTTCAGATCCAGTTCAATCAGAACATCATGCGTTTCTTCTATCTGCATATTAGCTATTTAATATGCTTAAAATTCCCATTATGAGAGTCATTGTTCTTCTTTTATTGTATTAATAAGATAGGAAATCTCACTGGCTTCACCCAAGTCAGATAATCAGTCATGGGTAGGTCCAAAATTAAAAGTCAGAAGATCCGGTAGAAATGCGAATAAAACACTTCAAAGACAAAAAAAGTCTACTAAAAGGTATATAAAATTTTATAAATGTGGAGGGTGGAGAGAAACAAGGAAGGAAAAGAGGGAGAGGAGGTAGAGGAAGGGAGGGATGAAGAAGAGAGTGGGAAGTGAAGGAGGGAGACATCATCATTCAGAAATCTACATTCTGAGTAAAGCTTAGCGGGGGCTGGCTTGATGACTCAGGAGATGGAGGCATGTCCTGAATACATGATGACCTCAGTTTGACCTGGATCCTCAGAGAAGAGAGTCTGGCTCCCAAAAGGCATCCTCTGACTTCCTGACATACTTTGGAAAGCCTGTATCCCCAACCCTCCCTCATGTACCCACAGTACAAGAATGTCACATACCCCTCACAACACTGCCCTCCCTGTGTACCCACACTACAAGGACAGCATGCATCCCACAATCTTACCCCCACACGCCCACACAACAAGGACAGCACATACCCCTGAACTCGGGCTACAAGGAAATCGGTGCTGGCACTGCTAGGTGCTGATGAAGAAAATCCTGTTTCCTTTTCTCACGTAATTTTAAGCCTTCAGTAAGCTGAACTTCATTAAAGTTGAAAAAAAAAAAGGCCAAACATAGTTTTGTTAAACTTCAGACTGACTCAACTCAGGAAACCCCACTCAGACGTGACAAAGGACATGATCCTTCTATGAGAAATAATGTTTTGCTTTGGCCATCTCTGTTCCTTCTTACTTTATTCATTAAAAAATATACTAAACAAGCAGCAGAAGAAAAATTATATGCAAGTTGAATATGTACACAGTGAATGTACTTACATCGTCAAAACAATAAATAAATAGCCCAAAGTTGACATTGTCCTACAAGACAATTATTACAGTTAACATAGGAAAGGAGACTTTATTTTATATGAGAACATCTTAATGTGCAGTGGACTTAGATGAAAAACTGTGAGACTAGGTGCCCATTTAGTGAGTGTGACAAGTGAACAGAATGTAGGCAGGGGATTGGTGAACTTAGACTTTGATCAGTAGAAATCTTCTAAGCAACACATAGTTGGAAAAACAATGAAAACAATGGAACAGGCTGTCTGATGGCTATGGATCAAAAATTTGGTGATTTAATATTCCTACCTCGAACCTGAAGAGAGAAGAACAAAAATGGAGCAGAGGGAATACGGGAAGAGAGAATGAGGAAAATGTTTCCAAAAGTAGATGAAAGACACTAGACAAC
Organism: Mesocricetus auratus; assembly: GCF_017639785.1. Lineage (NCBI taxonomy): Eukaryota > Metazoa > Chordata > Mammalia > Rodentia > Cricetidae > Mesocricetus > Mesocricetus auratus. The sequence continues at coordinate 19,186,243 of NW_024429192.1, forward strand.
TACAACCAATTTCTGTCCAGCGGAGTAGGTAGAAAGCAATTTGATCTAGGAACATCATAGTAAAATGACTGCGAACTGAAAAAAATTAAGTGTCTTAGAAATAGACAGTTTCCAAAGACAATTACAATGATAAGAATAATGGCTACCTTCTTATCAGGAAGGATAAAGACTGGAAAGTAACTGAGGAAGGTTTTTGAAATGATTGAAAAAAAGTCGCCAGACTTTAGTTTGTATCTGTAAAAATGACCTCCAGAGATGAAGATGAAATAGTTTCTGAAGGATAAAGGACAGTTGAGGTGGGCAGGACTCTCATTACTGCCCATCCCTCTCCCTCTTGCAGAGTACTCAAAAAAACCCTGTTTTCTTTAAAAAAAAAACAAGTGAATAATAAAGAAGAAGAAAATAAAATCAAGAGGTGCTGAGAATTTGTTGTAGATCTGTACCACAGTAAATGTTAATAGAAATTCTTTGAACTATGTAGAAAGAATTTACACCATGAGGAAGCCAGAATCTATTTAAAAAAGGAAAAGAAAAGAAAAAAATATAAAATCTATAGATAATGTTCATGTTGCCACATGTATTCAATGCTACAATAAAGTTCTTACTAGTGAAAGGAATCTAGGAAAGGGACCACGAGACAGACATGCATCTTAGAAAGAATTGAACATATCCTCATTCACACATGATGCATAGGAGTATAGAAATCAATGTAATTCACATATACACATTAATAACTACAAAATTTAGCACAGTCTTAAGCTAGCACTAATACTTCAGATTGGCTTTATTTCCTATTGCTAAAGGGGACCAAGTATAATTTTTAAATGGCATTTTTCAATACACACCACACAAATTTGATTTACAAAAGCCAGGAGTGTAATTCAGTGGTCAGCTGCTTACAGGCCAGTGAGGACCTGGCAGCATAGTAAAAGGAAAAGCAGGGAAAAAAACTTGTAATAACATGTTTAAAAATCCCTTAAGTACATAGTAATAAAACTTAAAAAAAAATGGGTGGACTTTGAAGTATTGCCAACACATGTAAAAATACCCAAAAAAATCCTGTATTCAGAAACTGGAGAACTCAAACTTGTTACGGTAGCTGTGTCCCTAAAATCATTTATACATTTGTTATACTCTCAATTAAAAATAAAAAAAGCTCAGCAGTTTTTTTTAAATAAAGTCTAAAGGTGTGAAGACTGAGAAAATGACGTAAATAACACGATGTATGGATCATTAGTACTTGTATGAAGACAGCATGATATTGGAGAAATAGATTGTTGGAGCAGAATATAAAACCAAATGTGTATTTTCTTAAAATTCTAAAATCGCATAATTAAGAAAAGCACAAAAAGGAATTTTGGGTGCGATGGGCCACTGCTCACTCTTGGGTTGCCCTCAGTGTGCGTTCGGAGCCACAAGGATGCTGAGCACAGGATTTTCAAGGCTCAGTGAGGGAGAAGGATGGGGTGAGGTCAGCACCACCTGTTTCTGGCACTCCCTGACCAGACAGCAGATTGCCCAGTGGCTCGTTCCAGCTTTTCTAAGCACGGGGAAGGTCGCAACAATACCAGGGAGCCGTATGCTGACAAGATGGGCACCATATGTGTTCACCAGAGTTTCATAGCTGTTCTCATCTGTCTCCTCCCTTTGCCCTTTATACATCTGAAGTCTGGTGACTCCCAAGAACTTAATGCAAGAAGACACAGTGAATGTCAACATTTTTTTGTTTATTAGTATACATAAAAGGAAAACTTATATTGCCTATTCTCTTCAGTTTTGGATAGTTTTTACTTCTGAAGTTATTACCAAGAGTTTCAGATTGTATTTTTAAAGGAAGATGGTTACAAAATGATAGTTATAAAGAATGATTAAGAACTCCAGGACATATTATTGAAAGAACACAAGACAGGCATTACAAATTAAAAATGCTAAATGGGCAGATTTTTTCAGAAACAATACCAAATTCATACATAAAGGAGACATTGAAATGAGAAGTTATGTATCTGTGTATATTATTGTATGTATGGACTTCACACATGTGTGTATGTGTTTATGTGGAGGTCAGAGGTCAAACTCAGGTACATTCCTCAAGAGCTATCTTCCTTGTTCTTTTGAGACAATGTCTCTCACTGGTTGGCTCGGAGCTCATGGTTTGGGCTTGGCTGGCTGACCAGAGAGCAGCAGGTGGCCTGCTTGTCTCTACTCTTCACTGCTGGAATTACAAACATGTGTCACCACACCTGGATTTTACGTGGATGCTCAGGGTCAAATTCCTATTCTCATGCTTTCATTGCAAGCATGTGACTAAGCCAGTCATCTCTCTAGCTCCAAGAAATAATTCTGTAAAGAGAGGGTTTCACTGAACTATTAAGTTGTGACAATTGCTACTTAGAATGACTGAGTTAGGATTTAATCACAAAACAGTTTATGCAACAATTTGATGTAATTTTTTTCACTTCTGCCTTCCTTTGTTCCATTTGTGCAGTTTCAAGAAAGTAGATCTGTCTTTGGGTGTTGGTCATAGGAATCTGTAAATTCATATCCCGGAGATACTTGAGACACACTGTCTTTACTCAATATTCTATTGCTATGAAGAAACACCATGACCACAGCAACTTTTATAAAGGGATTTTTTTTATAGTTTCAAAGATTTAGTCCATTATCATCATGGCAGGGAACATATTGACATTCAGGAAATCATGGTGCTGGAGAAGTAGCTGAGAGTTGTACATCAGGATCCACAGGCAGCAGAAAGAGAGGGAGTGAGCCCATGAGGTCATGATTGCGCTCTTGAAAATCAAAGCCCATCTCTAATGACATACTTCCTCCAACAAAGCCACACCTACTCCAACAAGGCCACACCTACTCAAACAAGGCCACACCTCCTAATCCTTCTCAAGCAGTGCTGTACTAATGATCAGGCATTCAAATATATGAGCCTATGGGGGCCATTCCTATTCAAACCACACAGCCAAAAGACAAAGTTGGAAAGGTCTGAATGTTAAGGGTGGTACAGTAAGGATGAATGGTGGAGTCTGAAAAATCTGAGGACTGGTATGTACAGCATGGGTTTGCTCACATTATGGAATTTAATTTTAACTGACTCTTAGAACATTATTTTGTTTGTACCATTTGAGCTTTTGCAAACTCTGCTTAGAATCCCTCCTTTGTGAAGCTTACCTCTTCTTAGCTACTGAAAATATTGTTTGATGTTTGAGCCACACACCGTAGTAATAGAACAAAGTTGACTAACATGATGGCTCCATCATAAAAATGCTTGCTATACAAGCACGGGGACCTGAGTTCTGACAGCCCCCCCCGTACCATGTAAAAAACTGGGTCTCATGAGATATGCATGAATTTAATCTGAGCACTAGGTGGGCAGAAACAAGAGGATCTTCCTGGGCAGCTAGTATCCCCGAATTGATCAGGTCAAGATTCAGTGAGAGACTCTGTATAAAAGAAGGAAGATGAGAGCAGTTAAGGAAATCACCCAACCTTGACTGTGGCCTCCACACACATGTGCATAGATAAAGGAAAATAATGCCTTTAAGTCTCCTCTCCCTACACCCATAAATACAATTCCAGAAGCACCCAGAAAGGGCATGGTACAGTCTGTATCACCTTTCCTTCAGTGTGGGAAATCCGCCACCCCCAAAGCCTAAGGAAATAGCTTCTCTCCTACCTTCTCCACAAATGACTTCTTTCCCTCATTATTTTATCGCTTTATCTGTTCTCTCCTACACTGTCTTTCTGACTCCCACTTTTGTCTCAGCCCACTCTTACTTTCAACTTTTTGATGTACCTGATTATAACTATTTATAATGTTCAGCTTTGGATCAGTGTGTTCTTAGGTTGTTACAAACTATACTGCACCCAAGAACAATTAGTAAAAGAGTAGAGTACCACCACGGGAAAATACATACTGGTTAAGAAACAAGTGTTAAGCCATTGAGAAAACACTTTCAGGTCTCAGCTGCAAATAAAGTTTGAGAACCAGTAGACGACATCAAACTTGAGTGGTGAGGGGCTGCTCTTCTCTACCTTTGGAAGCCACTGGTATGCAAAAGATGACAAAGTGCCACAGCCTCCAAGATTCCTATGTATCTAACCTGAAGTAAAGTAGCACTGTCCTTTTGCTGTCTTCTCTGGAAGCATTCATTTTGTCAGCGGTCACAAAGGCAGAGGACTCCCGTGCTATTAGACTAGATTTCCACTCCCTCCCCCAGCAAATGTCCACACGGTTTGCCATGGCCTTCAGGGTGTGTGGGAATCTATTCTTGTTAGAATGTTGAATGAGTGCATGTGTGGACTTGCAAAGCTTCAGAGAGTCTATCTAGACATGGTCACCCAGCCTGATTCTCTTTATTATTTACTTCTTGTGAGCATCACGTCTTACATGTGTGAGTTTTTAAGCTCATTGGTTGCTTGTTTAGTTATCAAGGAAAAGCAAAGGCAGCTGCACTTTTTAAAAATTCATTTGCTATCAGAGTTTGTCTTTTAGTCAAGGCTCTGACATGTTGTATAGTCTGTAAAGACTAATTTTTTTCAGAGTGATGTTTGGAGTTCATCTGTTTGTTTTTGCTTACTAAAACCCATGCCTGAGGAGACAAAGGATCTGATAATTCTGCCTGACCTAAGTCCTGTCAGGTTTTCAGAACATTTGAAGTCTTTTTGGAGGCTCACAGGGTTAACTCAGATTTGTGTTTCCTGCAAATGCAGTTTGACTGGTGAGACTGTAGCAGTCTGGAAGGAATGCCTCCTCCCTCTAATTGAGCACTTCTTGCTTTGGCTTGGCTTATAATAATCCATAGATATTTTGAGTGCAGCTTTCCTGATGGTAATTCTGACCCACTTACTCTACAGAAACTTTTGGTGCCATGAAATGCTGCAAATATTCTTTATGATGTAGTTTATAAAGTTAGTGCAGGCTATATTTGGCTGTATTAAATTTTTATTGTGTATAATCTGTATGTTACTCCTTACTTCTAAATATTTTGGGCAACTGTGGAATATGGCTTAAAAAGAAACATAGGTTGACAGAGGGTAAAAACTTGCATTGATCAGAACATATTTCATTGACCCTAATCTACTTGTGGTAAAACAATATGTTAACATGACTAATAAACAATGATGCTACAAATCCCATGGTATCATACAAAATCACCACCAGAAGATAAGTATTGATAGAACTAGTTTAGAGCAGAAATTACCAAATAAGGAGAGGTAATATCACAGAAGGAAGGCTGTGTCCCAGAGGGACACTTTCCCAGTCTAGAAGAGCTTTCTGTTGTCATACTTTCAATGGCATCAGATGGGCAATGAGTATAGTTGGAGTATTGCTAAGCACAACACACAACATGGCAGTCTTCCCCACTGGGCCTTAGCAGAGGATTACTCAGTTACTTTTCTTTTGCTGTGATAAAACTCTAGGACCAAGACAGATGATGTTTATTTGGGCTTATAGTTCCAGAACACTGAGCCCATCTTTGTTTAGAAGCATGGCAACAAGCTCATATCTTCAAATTCAAGCATGAAACACAGAGAGCCAGCGCTGGAAGGCTTATAATCTCGAAGCCCATCCTGAGTGGTGGTGTACTTCCTCCAACAAGGGTGCACCAGCTAAGCCTCCCCAAACTGTGCTAACAACAAGAACCACGTGTCTAAATACCTGGACCCATGGGGGACATTAGTCATACAAACCATCAAAGCCCCAGCCTCAGATGCCAACAATGCGGAAACAGAAACACTCTGCTAGAAGACTGTATCCAAGAGAGATTACTTCCTTTCATGTCTTTAGGAAAGCACCCACATGATACACAAATATGACAGGAAACTTGGCCCATGTATGTATTGGCATTTGCAGCCAAGTATCTTCCATGCTAGCCTCTGACCCCCATTGCACATTCTTGCTTTATTGCAGTTGTACCATTTCCATCACTTTTAACACTGATGCAGCTGGACTTTGAAAATAAATATTCTGTATGTTAGAAAACGAGCTGCATAGTTAGGGGGTAGCTTAGGATCCCACTGTCTGCATAATAAAGTTGAAAGAGAGTGAGATGAAATTCTGAGGTCATATCTAGACTTCAGGGATTTCTAACTCCATTCTATAACCTAATATTGTATCTAACAATTATTTTAGAAGCTATAAAACCCAAGTCAGTAGTAGATCTCATCGTGATAGGCAGACAACACTGCACATAAACAAGGTGGCTGAATTGATATAATTCTAGGAGAAAGGTGTTATGCCAAGTGCCAAATCTAGTAAAGCTGTTTTGTTATATCTCACAAAGTTTATCTGGAATATATATCAGCTACAGAAGGACTGGACTTGAGCACAAACACCAAAAACCAAATATATAAATACAATAAAAAATGAAAAAATTTCATATAGATCATAGAAAAATATACAAATATTAGTAGTCACAATTCCGTATCATGAGTTGTAAAATAATATTTTGAAGGGGACAAAATGCGTAACAAAATGATCTAATAATATAAAGACTAAAAATTCTTGTTAATGTAACTCCAGCGTAGACCTTCCCATAAAAGTTTGAAAGAACTCACTAAAAGAAATTTCGCACTGTAGTGTGATGTCTTTTGAGTTTGTAAGGGAGTTAGTTGTGGTTTTCTTCATTACCTTCTGATAAGCTGAATACTGAGCAGCAGTTTTTTCCCTACTATATGTAAGTGATTAAGTTCCATGGACCTACTGCTCTCACTCAGCTAGAGCGTCTCCAGTGTCTACTTGACTCCTTCATGCCCTGTTTGACTTTTGTATTTTTCTTAAGAGTCATACATAGCCAACTTACTGTCAGTTGTTGGCAAATCAAAGGTAGGCTCAAACAATGCAGATGCCTGACCAGGTAGACAGTTAAAGTGTGTGCCACAGAAAGTGCAGGTTATCTTTAAAAGATTTCTAAATGATGCTTGAATGAGTGGTTTACCGTATCAGGGGTGCAGTGTCCTGGACAGAGACTTTGAAAACAACAGATGCTGGACTGTGTGAATTTCTGGTACTTTAACAACCTCATTTATGCCTTATACTATTTTTACACCATCACATGCCTTTCTTGGGCATGTCTAAAGGTCCAAGGCTCCTCACTGCTGTACCAGTAAGCATGGTCACATGGACACATATGTAGAGTTTGGAAAGGCCACTTCTAGCTAGACCAACATAATGTTGTGATGCCTTGGAAAATTTTTTTGATATTGAGTCTGAAAGGATGTGGCCTGTTCCAGACCCTGTGGAAGAACTAGAGCCAGATGACCCAGTTTGTGTTTAAGATGGCATCATACCTGTATGCAAATGAGTAGAATCATGTGTCTTAAGTGTAGGCTTCACATTCATAGCATTATGAGAAGCAGATTCAAAAGATTTTGAATTCAGAAGTTGAGGGTGATAATCTAAGAATTTTCTAATTACTTAATTAAAAACATTCCTCTTCGTGGTAACAAGTGAGAACTTATAGAACACATGTACTATGTTCTAAAATGTTTTCTTGAAAGGCCTTCTAACATTTAACACATAACCCCTGCCACCGCCCCAACTCTTTTCTCTTCCTTTCAAACTGTGGTACACCTCCTTGAAGCACCCACCTTCCTTTCTTCTCTGCCTTAGTTCCCTACTACAAAAACGAGTTGGGTCACTCCATGTCCTGGTTCCTCAGAAATCATCTCACCATTTGGTAGCATATCTGAGATCAACGGGCCAGCTCGACTCTGCTACTGAATGATTCTTTTCACATCAAAATCCTTCACACTGTAGTGTGCACAGTGCCAGATAATATGAAGTTATGCAAGTAAAATAGATTATTTTATTTCTTTGCTGTACTAAGCTCTATTAATTCTGTCCATGGATTTTGTGACTGGTAATTTTCCTATTATTTTTCTTTTCCTATCCCATTCTGTTCATCTGTCTAATAAGGTAAAAAATATTTTTGTTTAACATTATTTCCTGTGAATAATATCATAACATTTTACCTAGCCAGCCTAGATCTTTACCTTCATTTTCACTCCAAAAAGTTTTTTTGGAAAGCTGGGAGAACGTCTGCATATGGAAAAGGGAAGAGAGAATAGGAAAGTAGAAGTGGCATGTCTGAAGGCCTGAGAGGACTCCAGAAGATGAAAATGTAGGAACTGCAGAGATAATATGATGTCCTCCATCCTGGACAGGGCGAATACAAAATTCTTGAGCTATTGGAGCTCTTGAGTAGCTTTCCAAAATGCTTTCTTTCGGAGGAAGTACTAGATTTGAGTGCTGTATTAAAAGGTATAGATGCAAATGGATTCTACCTATGTACGTAACTATTAAGTGAGACAGAAACGCCCTTTTTGAGTGTAGCATAAATTCCTCAATCTACCTGACCATTTGAGGTGTTTGTCTTCATGCTTAGGGGCTGAGCTGGGGCAGGAAACCTAATAAGCCACTGGGCTTTTACCCCTTTACTAGATCTTCATGGAATAAGTATTCCAAGAACAGAACTACCAGAGTTCTGTTTTCTCCTGGTGGCATGCTCATCAAGCCATCACTTAAAAAGCCCACTTCCTCTGAGTCTGTGGACATGTACCTCATGCTTTGCTCCTTACCCCCATATGCTGGAGACAAGGAGGGACTCTGGGACCTGTTTTTTCATCAAGCATGCACTTTGATGACACTGTCTTAATGACACCTTCCAGGAGCAGAGTGCACTAACCCAGGGGCAGCAGGGCCAGGTGGCTTCTTCCTTCAGTGACTCACCTGTTTGGTTTGGGTCCAGTATGCCTGGGATGAAGGTTGAATTTCTTAGAGCAATCATTACTTCAGATGACCCACAAGGCTCACATGGCTGGAAGTAAAAATCACTATGTACCTACCCTTGGGCAGGCAAAGCAAACACAAAACACCCGATGCCTACCTGGGGCAAGCTTTTCAACAAAGCCCCTAGGCTGTGCCAACAAAGCAAGAGGAAAGAAACATCACCCAGCAGCTTGATGGTTTACGTGGAGAAAAATTCTGTCCAACCTTTGCCTTGCACTATAGATCTGAAACAACTCTACGCCTGAGTCCTTTTCTGAAGTTTTCCAGTGGTTCTTGGGCACTGCACAAATGTTGGACTTGATAAATTCACCCAAAAGCTCCACAGGATTAGTGAAATATTATGTTTCAACTAATTTTTTAGCTGCTAAGCTAAAACATGTTCTCCAAAGGTACAGATGCCATTATTGTATTCTTATTCTACTGATAGTTAATTTGTGAATTATTTGAAAACTTGGATTGAGTAGACACAAGAATAATAATCGTTTTCTCTTATGGTCATAAGCTCCTAGGAGAATGTGTGAGACTTCTTAGACTAAGCAAATAGCTAAATGACTTTAAAAATAACCTCAGAACCAGTATTTAAGTTTACTAAAGAGGAAAAAGAGAAATTAATAAAGCATAATGAAAAAATATGTTCATGGAACAAAGGGTACTTGGATTGGACTCTTTTAGCCATAGTGAATAAAATCTGCTCAAAGCTGAGAGTAATCTAGATGAAAATGAACCACCATTGCAAGACTAAATCAGATCTTCTCTCATGCCCTTCTCTATAGGGCTCCCTTTCTAGAACCGTGTTTTGTGGACTTTGCTTCCTGATCTGCATTAATTCTTGTCGTCCTGTATTTGATTGGCTCTTCTACTTAATTACTGATGACTCATGCCTTTCAGATAGCTGCCCTCGGTTTGCAGTGCCTCAGGCTCTAGGGTTCACAGTTCACCAGACTCCGCCCTTCGGTCTTTTGGAATTGGTTCCTAAGAAGGACAAACTGAGCGGCCAGGGTGCAAAAGCCGCTCGTTGTTGTCTTTTCCCTCACGGAGCCATTTTGTCCATTGCGTGTTTGTCTCGCATACAGTCAGCTGCAGCCAGGATTAGGACGTGCCATTGTTCATACACCACAGCAGTTTAGACGGACAAGACTGTGGTAAAGATGCTTGAACATAAGTAACCACTGAAGAAAATGTTCCCTACTAACAAGCAGAGGTTTAGTTTGTTGTCTCACTTGTTAATCCATTGCTCTCATGTCTGTTGACAGAAGTATAATATTCCAGGCACTGTGCTGGGCGCCTGGAAGGCACACTCTATTGTGATACTGAACGTTAGGTTTGAGCTATCTCTGAAAGTGGGAAAGGTTACATTTGTACAACACTTCCCACTATACTCGATTTGACAGAGGGCATGTGCTGTGATGGGTGTTTCCTGGGTTATATTTCAATTAGTGTTTGTAACCCGCACACAGGATTTATGAAAAAGGAGAGTCATACATAGATCAACACTGTATGTGGGACAAGAACTAGAGGAGAGTTCAGAAATGAACACAGCAGTCTAGTTTTAACTAAGCCTCTTACTGGTGTGTTGCATGCTTTTAGTGGTTTAGTGGCTGAAATGCAACTCCTTGCAAGCACTCTGCTACTGAGATAAGCCCCTCTTGGCTCTGTCTAAGGCCTGGGTATGCAGTATTCACTGCAAGTTTTCACCCATTGCTCCCAGTCTATGTTAAAGCTGAAAAGGGTTAGGGTTAGTCTCTTCAACCTGCAAATCCGTTAAATGAAGCCAGTCAGAAAATAAAAGTACTCTGGTAGAGTTGACCAGTTCATTAGGAGTTAGGAGTAATGCAAATCCACATGATTCCCGGACCCATGCTTTCCCTGACAATACCAAAACCCTGCTTTGGGCAGGATTTTCTGAAAACAGAGTGGTGTTTCATTATGGCATTGGTATTTCAAAGTTTCTCAAATAATTCAAAAGAACTCCACAGAAGTGAGTTTTAAAGGGGAAAGTTGATTGATCTATCCAGCACTGCTATGGCATTGATTTTTTGTTTGTTTGTTTGTTTTTTGAGACAGAGTTTCTCTGTATAACAGCCCTGGCTGTCTTAGAACTTGCTTTGTAGAACGGTTGGCCTCGAACTCACAGAGATCCGCCTGCATGCATTTATTTTAACTTAACAGTCTAGTTTTGTTCTAGACATTATTTGAAAGTTGTTTTCCATAAAAATCCTGAAGACCAGCACATATTTTAGTTGAGACAATGATAAGAAAAAATATGTATTCCAAGGTGAGAACTTTATGATAAAGGAAAATAAAAACAATTTACAATTTAATTGTGAGTAATTGAAACCAAAATGTTACAATGGAAATTCTAGAATGAATTTAACTTTGATGTCTGATGGTACATTACAATGTAGTGTACACAGTATAAATGGAATTCATTAGCTATGAAACTCAAGACTGCATACCTATTGAGTAGCTTTGTAGATGAAGACTCTAAAGCCATCACTGTGAAGGCACTTGGGTTTCCAATCATCTATCCTTTCTAAACAAGACTGATATAGAATCAGTATTGTCACGTGCATAAAAGATGCAGAAAACATTTATGTGTCCTTTGTTGAAGACCCCAGTCAAGAGTCTCCAGGATCCTAAGGAGAGTTACATTTTCCAAACGTATTCATTTATTCATCCTTTCATTCAAAATTAGTTACTTGCTCAGGGTTTATTTCATCTTTAATTTTTGTTGGATATCGTGCTAAGTTCTGGAATTACTCCTTATCTCTAAGTAGAGCAATGCTTAGAAATTGTTCTAATTGCACGGTTGAGTACTCTGGAGAAGGTAAGACCTTGCAAAGCCATGATTCAGTTCACTGCTCTTATCCTCTCACTGGCTTGTCTATTTCCTGAGCAGAGGTGATGATGTTTTGTATTCCAGCCCATGCTGAGCTGATATCTAAACCATGGGGGAAGGACTTGTTACTCTTTTTTCAGTCCTCTTCTTTGTCATCCTGATATTGAGACTCAAACCCTGAACAAGACAGGGCTAAAATGTTGCTGAGAACAAAGTGTAATTATAACTTATTTAGTGTGCTATGGATCTTTCTCTTATTATTCTTTATGCCACATTTTCTTCTGTCTGAAAAAATTTCTCTTTTCCTTATTTTGAAGTCTGTAATGAAATGTTATTGTTATTTGTTTCAGCAAATACTTTTTTATTGTTACTTAATTTACTTAAGTAAAAATAATGTATTATATACATATGTATTACACAAAACTGAATGTAACTGAAATTTACATAAAATACAATTGAAATATATTTGGGATATAACTGAAAATTATGTCAAACTGTGTTGTCCTTTAAAAGACCTTCTCTTGGTGTGACAATATTGTGGTAATTTTTGTACCATTTACACTTGAGAGTGGCATTTGGGAGATACTTGTGCATAGTATTCCTTTAAGAACTCCATAATCCTTCTTAGACATATCCTTTAATGTGAAGACTCCTATTCTCAGCGAGGACATGTGGATGAGGGGTCACTGAAGAATAGGAATTCCCAAGGCTGAGTGTGAAGACTCCAAGTCACAACCCATGTGCCGGTTAAGTTTTCAGGGGTGTCTGGTATGTTCTGAGTAATGATGTAATGGTTGACAGAGGAAAAAGTCCTTTTTCTCATAGAACTATATTCTGAAAGGTGCAATTCTGCATCTTTTCAAAGAATGGTCCATATATTGTGATACTGTAGAACAGTTTATTGTTTCATGTAGTCAAAAAGACTATAGCCATCATCAGACATGCGTTTAATATCCAGTCAGGTTTTCAAAGATGTATATAAGTATAAAAGTCTCAAGAATAAAGAAAAAAATATAAAGTATGTATATGATTTTATACTCATACTGATGAGTATCTATTTACTATAGACATTTCAGAAATCTACCTTTAGTATGGTGCAAAGAAGGACCACGCTCAATTATGTGAAAAATGTCCTCAAGGCTATTTGTGTTGACTTTTAAACACCTATTTATATAGTTAGAAGGATGAAGGTAGGAAGGATTCATACTTAGTTTCTGAGTCATGCCTTATGTGAAGTATGGTTTTTATTTTTTACTTTTTAGATCTTGAATTTGGATTCATTTTCATTTCTAAAGGAAAGGAAACATGCCTGGAGTCTATACAGAGACTGAAGTACCTGTGTTTTAGTTATGAAATGGTCGCTTCTGGCGATACTGGGCTCTCTGTTCAGTCACCGTACCCAGTGACCTTGTGTGGTGTCTGCCCCTCCCAAGCTCTTGAGACGGGAGCACACGGTGTGCTGTGTTCCCTGACATGTCGGCCATTACTCTCCTTGCCTTTACTTGTGTGCTCAAGTCAATGTGTTCCAGATTAATGAGGCGTTTGTTCTTAATCAAGAAACTATTTAAGAATACACTTTTAATTTTAATGACTTGTTTGTGATTAATTGTTTCAATATGCCCTTCTCTTTCTTGAGGATACTTCAAAGATGCAGCTCTTTCCAGAACTGTTCCCCAATGTCTGTGTACTGCCAATTGCTGCACCATGTGGCGGCTCTCAGGGGGCTGAGCCCAGATATCAGTTTCCTTGAGAAAATTATTCATCCCTTAAACTGAAATTAGCTTTAAAATAATTATAAAAGGAGCAATTGGCAAAAAAAATGGGGTGGTAAAACATGACTTTTGCTTCTTCAACTTTTTTTTTTTTGAGGGAGGGTCTCCCAGGGTGGTCTGGTTTACCATGGAATTCATTATCTAGCCTGGGCTGCACTCAGTCATGATGCTCTCTCTCTCTGTCTCTCTCTCTCTCTCTCTCTCTCTCTCTCTCTCTCTCTCTGTCTCTGTCTCTCTCTGTCTCTCTCTCTGTCTCTCTCTCTCTGTCTCTCTCTCTGTCTCTGTCTCTCTGTCTCTGTCTCTGTCTCTGTCTCTGTCTCTCTCTCTCTCTCTCTCTTTGCCTCACTGTCCCAAGTACTAGAGTCAGAGGTGTAGATCACTATACCTGGCTACTGTGTGTGTGTGTGTGTGTGTGTGTGTGTGTGTGTGTGTGTGTGTGTGTGTGTGTGTGTGTGATTTTTAAATATGTGTGCCCCGGACATGACATTCACGTGGTAGTCAGAGAGCAACTTCAGGTGCCCATTCACCTTTCACCTAGTTTCCCTTACTACTCGCCACTGTGTCCATCAGGCTAGGTAGCCTCCAAGCTTTTGCCATTTTCCTGTCTCTGCCTCCCAGTTCCTCACAGAAGTTCTGGAATTACAGATTGGGCTATTGTCTTTGGCTTTATGGGGCCCTAAGGTTTAAAACTCAGGTCCTCATGCTTGCATGGCAGGCGTCTTATCAACAGAACGATGTACTCACCGCATATCACACGTTGTTAATGTTCTCTTTAAGTGTGTACATGTAGTGCAGTCTTATCGTTTGATGAGAAACAATCCCCGAAGTCATTTTTGAAGTAATTGCATTTTCCTAACTGATCTAAGCTCTGCCATTAGCTGAATTAATTAACGTTTATTCTGTTGGTTTCTTTTTATTTACATAAAGCAACACATTTATGGATGTGTGCTATATTCAGAGCTACAAAAGGAAATGATCCACGACCTCGTAACCACAGCAGCTAACATTTACTGAGAACTTAGAACATTCCAGGCTCTGTTGCACGACCATTAAATCTATTATCCCATATACACCTCACAACCACCATACATTCGAGGTTCTTACTTTTGCCAATTAAGAAACTCGAGGCCCAGAGTTGCTAAGTAAGTTCTCCAAGGTCACACAGATGGTAGATGGCACTTAGAATGGGAAACTACAGAACCCAAAGCCTTAAACAAAATGCTCTACCGAATCCATTAGGAAGCTTCTAGCACTCACTCATTCTTTCTGAGGAATGTAAGTTATTTTTATTTCCTAAGATGTCTTTATATCCCTTACCTACATCTGACCAAAGGACTGGATACTTTATTTTATCAGTCCTTCCTGTAGGGACCTAAACTTAAATGATTAAATTAGATTCTTCCTAAACTCATTGCTTTTACTTATTTGGTAGGCAAATTTCCTTCAAAAAGAGAACAAGGCAACTACGGTTATAGGAAATTTCTGGGGAGAAATGGAACACAAGATTGATAGAAACCTTCCTGGGTTTGCCTTTTGTGCCCGAATGAGTGTCTGAGATTTTAACACCGGCTTAATCATGTAGGGCATGTGACATTGCTGACTCTCTGGTTTATGATGTGTTTCCTCCACTTGAAAAGGTGTCCTGGTAAACGGGCCTCAATAACGTTTGAAATGAAGACTAAATACAATAGCGTTCTTCGTTCCATTCTGGGTCTGGTGTGTTAGAACCATTTAAGGCTCAATATTTTACCAGTATAATGTTTAACAGAAATGATGGGTTTAACCTGGCCCATTGCAGATGACAGCATCACACAGAACAGTACCCAGCCAGATTAATTGCCTGGAAGTTAAGCACACTTCAGTTTGTTATTCACTGGTT
This sequence comes from Mesocricetus auratus, assembly GCF_017639785.1. NCBI lineage: Eukaryota > Metazoa > Chordata > Mammalia > Rodentia > Cricetidae > Mesocricetus > Mesocricetus auratus. The sequence continues at coordinate 19,201,536 of NW_024429192.1, forward strand.
AACTTTTACCTGGTCCTGACATCTTTGGGGGCATAGTTTGCTTGGAAGACAGTAAGTTATTTGCCAGGGTTCATTGACATATATGTGATAAAACCAAAGGAAGAATTTAAGCAAACTAATTCAAGCACAGTGGAGAATTTAAGACCCCTCCCCCCAAATCCTGCTGGCCTTGTGGTAGAGCTGCAAAGAAGAACCTGACTATACATTGTTTTTCACAGCTTGTCTCAGAGAGTCAGGTCCATTAGCCTCAAATACACAAGGCTCTGACATCTTCAGTTTTCTGGATATCTATTGCTCTTTATGTCTGTCTGTCCATCTGTCTATCTATCCAACCATCATCTAGCTATAATCTATCCATCTACCTGTCTGTCTCTCTATCTATCTATATATGTTTTATTTCTCTTATCCCTACTCTGCTCCATGTGATTTGAAATATACTCATAATAATTAACTTTCTGGTTTTACAATCACAGTTCTGGCATTCACAAAATGATTGATAGTTCCAAATGTCATATTCCTAAGGCTGTGTTCTTCTGTTTGTACCTAGCCTCAGTCTGTAAGGAGATGGGATTGAGGAAGAGACCACCATGGGCCCCTCTCTGTCTCCTCTACTTTCTCTTCTTTCTTCTCCTCTCCACCTTCCCTCTCCCTCCATATGTCTGTCTTCCATATCGCTCTTTAACTGTTTTTTTTTTTGCTGTGTTGTTGATTGAACCCAAAGACCTCTACAAGCTGAGAAATCACTCTAACACTGAACTATAATATCCCTTTCCTTCTGTTCTCTCTTTAACCATAGTAAAATAAATAAATTCTTTGGTATCTGAAAAAAGGCAAGATTGACACAAAAAAAGAAAATTACTCCATTGACCACATATTTCAGAATTCATATTGTATCTGCTTAGAAGTGTATTGGATGCCTACCGACAGGCATAAAAGATAACAATTTAACCCCAAGTTGGCTTTCTCTAACTTTCATGATAATGTGTTTTTATTTTCCTTATAAATGAATGTGCATATCTTCATAAATTGATTATACTTTATCTTTCAGTTTTACAGGTGATAAATAATTCACTAAAAGTATAAAGATTGAAGGGAGGGCAATTAAGTTCTGGGTTATTTCCATGAAGCTACATAATAAGAGATTTTGAGCCAGGGCAAGCAATAGCATTGGAGAAGATTTGGGGTTAATTGGGTATGTTAAGCTAACAGGTAAACAACGAAACCCAAGACTGACCTGTAAAAGCTAGAAGCCATTGTGAACATGTGGCAGTTTTGTTTTCTCATCCCAAGGCCACCAGCCCTTGATTTGTGCCAGAGGCGCCTGATTGGTGGCGAAGCACCCCAGGTTCGCTTCCTGGCTATTTTCTCTCCGTGTTCTGCCAGGCTGAGGCTGCCTGCACCAACAGGAGACAAAGAACAGGAGAAAAGGGCAGTGATGACTTTCTTCCTGGTGTGTTAGTTCTTCTGTGCTCCGAGTCTGGGGATAGCTGTTTCTAACCCTGATTAGGCAAGAGGAGGTACATTCAAGGTTCCAGTTTCCACCGGGCTGTGGCAAAGATCCTTCATTCCTCTAGAAAGTGTCACTCTCAGAGCAGCAGCAGGATCCCCCTGTTGCTAGGCACTGTTTCTTGTCTTTCTCTGTTTCCCTCTGTCTACATTCTGATCCATTGTTACCTCATTAAAATCTATTCATTGAAAACTTCGAGGTGAATCATGTTTGTTGATTTAATCTTTTGGTTTTTTTTTTTTTTGGTTTTTCAAGACAGGGTTTCTTTGTGTATTGTTTTGGAGGCTGTCCTGCAACTCGCTCTGTAGACCAGGCTGGCCTCGAATTCACAGAGATCAGCCTGCCTCTGCCTCCCGGGTGCTGGGATTAAAGGCATGTGCCACCAACGCCCAGCTTGTTGCTTCAATCTTGATAGTAAGTGAAAGAATATAGTAAAGTGTGTGTGTGAAAATTTGTCATAGTTGTTGGAGGCTGGAATATCAAAGAATAAAGAAGATTGGTGACTGGATATTCCTGAGCAAGAGTTTATGTTGAAATCCTAGTATGGAATTTCTTTTTCTTCAGGGAAACCATAGTTTTTGTCCTTAAGTCTTTCAACTGATGGATGAGGCCCACCCACATCATTGAGGACAGTTTCCCGTACTGACTTACTATGGAAGTCAACCACATTTACACAACAGCTACACAGTGGTACCCATTGCTTGAATAAGTGGGTTCTCAAATCTAGCCTATTTGGAAGACAGATCCTGTATAAAATGATCTATCATACTGGAGTTGCAGAATGAATCTTTTCCAATGGGACAGCTGAGCAGAGAGGATGTGGACGCATCGAAACTTTTACTTCTCACATCGTGGCAGTGACACTTCAGTCTGTCCTCAGAATCCGACAAAGAGGAAAGACTAGTTAGAGTTTGACTTCTGCTGGTTCTCTGGCGGCAGGGAGATCAGCAGGAAAGGTGGTCACCACGCATTAGACATTTGCTTTAGCTCTCTTCTCAAAAGGTTTTGAGTTGTGTGAAAGAGCAAATACACCGTTGGGAAGGAGCAGTGACCAAGGCTGAGGAGTGTGTACCACCTGCATTTGGGGGTTTTCTTTTTCTCTCTTTTGGGGATTTTATGTGGGTACAGCATCATCTGGCATGCGACTCTTTTTCTTTCTTGACACAAGAGTGTTGTAATTTGGACGTTGATCTTCAGTCCATGATATGTATCACGTTGCAAATTCAGTTAACAAACCTTTACTAAACAGAAAGCACTTCGAACGTTTTGTGAAGAACTCTGAACGCTGACGTATATTCACTGAACAAGGTCATTTGTTGGACTCTGATTGGAGCAGCTCTGATCTTTATGGCATCCAGACTGTTCTGTCAGCACTGGTTAGGCAAAAGGAGTTTGTAGAAGAAGGCCTGGGGGTTTCACACAGAGTTTGTGCCAACACTTTAAAATCACAGGTATCCAAAATCCCACATAGGCAGCAAAGGGAAAGATGCTTGGAATAACCACAGAAGAGAAGAAATAGGAAAGTAAAAAAAAAACACACACAAAGTGATAGGAGGCCAACTAGAAAGAGGAACGACTCTACAGTTCCTGGTGGAGGTTGGAACTGATGCTGCTACGCCTAGTTAGGCTTTGGGAGGACATAAAAGCTGTTGGTTGACCCAGGGATTGATCTAAAAGAAAAGATAGCATATTGTTCTTCTCTTTACACCCCCTGTTTTCCACTTGATTTTAATGGAGACCACATTTTATTCAAAAGGTTTTACATAAGTTTTCTTTGACACTCATCTGAACTCTGACCTTGACCGGTGTTCTGTCCTACACCTTAGGCCCTGTTCCTTTCTAAAGTAGCAGGTGTCTCTAAAGGAGAGTATGCCTTTCGTCACAAGTGAAGAATGATGAAGACAATGGATGTAAACTCTGAGCAGGGTGCCTTGTGCAGTAATGGTGCCTCGGATGCTATCAATTATCATAGGATCAATGGTAACTGCTTCTTTTTTTTTTTCAGCTTATCCCCACAGGGTGCCAATCACATGAGAAGTAATTACAGTGGCCCATGTGTATTTCCTAACTATTTAAAAAATGTAGATGAAATTATGTTTTTCCCCAGACACAGGATTCCAGGGAAACTGTAGCTAATCTTTTCTCATTTGCCTAAGTGCATACTCTTCATGATTCAAATTTCTTTACATAGTGTTAGATTTAAAATACCATCTGTTTCTTCATTCTCAAATCTTTTGAATAGGGCCGACTCATGATGGTGAGCTGTTCTGGATATTACGACTTAAGGATGGAGAGGTATAAATTCCATCCCTCCAGAGTTGATGGGAACCTGTCAAGTTTCAACCTCTAGACTGTATTTAGTACTAGTCTAATCCCCCTCCCCCATGTGTGTCTGTGTGTGTGTGTGTGTGTTTATTATCCACTCCACAGTATCCTAGCACAAAGACAACATTTGCTTGTCTTAATTCTTGGCATTTCTCTTGTTTTTCTTAAAAAATGAGTTATAACAATAACAAACATAGTTGTAACAAATCTAATAGAGCATAGACGGTCTTAGAAGCTAGTCTTCACAGTTAGCTGCTACTGTACAGAGACGTTATATGTTCTCATTAATCGCTGCCGTGTCACACCTTCAGAACACTCAGATAAATGCCATCTGGCCCAAGAGCCTTACTGCACTTTGCTTTCTTCTATTGCAGCAACGTCTTCTTCACTGAAAGTCTAATTTCAGACTTTCTTATGACAAGTGTTCTCAGAAATTAGAATTTCCCCATCACTTCCTAGAGTTACTTGCTGCCAAACAACCAAACAAAAACCCTCTCTGAGCTTTTGTCCCTCTGGATTTCTTACTCCCTCCTGACTATCCGCAAAGACAGCCAACGTATTACATGCAAGTGAGTCTATTCTTGGGCCAAGATGGCTTTCTATTTAGATGTCTGACCTTTCACCCCATGCCTCCCTCACATTTCTTCTTCTAGGAGTGACTTTGTTCTGTGTTTGTCCACTTATACTGCTTTCTTTCAGATGATCTATGGTTGGATTTTTTTTGGATTGCCAGCTCATGAATAATGACATGGAGACATTTTATTCATTATGAAAGCTTGGTCTTAATTTAGGCTTATTTCCAACTAGCTTTTAAAACTTAAGTTGACCCTCTTATATTAATCTACCTTTTGCCAAATAGTTCATTCTCTCTTTTCAGTACTATATGTCTGACTTCTTCCACATCTAGCTGCAGAATCCCCTGTCCCAGATTCATCCCAGAGTTGCTATCTCTGTCTGGAAGTCCTGCCTATCCTCTTCTGCCCAGCTATTGGCTCTTAAGATATTAAATCAATCAGAAAGTGCTTTAGGCAGGCAAGGAGGGACAGAGACACATCTTCACACAGTGTGATCAAACATCCCACATCAACGGCCAGTTCTCTCTCCTACCAATTAAAAACTTTTAAAGAACAAGCAGTTAATTTGTTATATTGAGATTTGACTCAAGAAGTACTAGAAACTATTTAAAGTTCACTAAAGTCCTTGGTGCCTAATGGCAGTAAAATTTCAATTCACAGCCTTTTAGCACTTTCTTTACAGATAGGAATGCTGCCACGGCTCTATTTTGTACCCTGGTGCTAGACTATCAGCTTTGGATATTGACACGATTGCTTCTTAGTGGAATGCCACTGGCTGTGTTATTTTATATCCCTTATTTGTAGCATGGGAAAAATAAAACAGTTCTTCAAGGTTATTGTGTTAATCCATATGTACTGGACACTATGGACTGATACACAAAATACACTTGGAAGGTGCTTGACACATTATACATGTGAAACAATTGTTACTACTCTGTGATTACTCTTGAGTCAGTGGATGTTAGTTTTGTCACAATACCCACACAACACCTGTCACAAAGCTGATGTTTTCAGTGGGGGCAAGCAGCAATGTCATGATGACAAAGGAAAGGGACTTTAAGCAAATGTTAACAGAGCTCAAATAAATCTTGCAACACTATCAACGTTAGCTAAGATGTAAGTCCCTTTCGGGGAAGACTTTAGACACAGAAGAAACGAGACACAGTTCCGAGGGAAGGCTCACCTTATGACACTGATGACAGCTTTGTGTAAGGTTTTCAGAAACAATCCTAACAGTTTCATTACTTTAAAAAAATCACTGAAAAAATATCCTTAAATAGTTACTATCTGTTCCACGGAGAACATGTGCTCCTAAGTATATTATTCTACTAGGTAATTCTTTCTGATAAGACAAATAGAGAGTTTTGGCAGCAAAGCAAGAAATTTGCCCCCTGGAGGTCTGGAAGCTCATGGAAAGGAGTCATATGTAGCCACCTGTGTCTATTTTTAACCCACTCGTCCTTGGCATGAGATCTCTGGTTACACGGAGCCTTGTGTCCTCAATCTTGAAGATTGGTCTTTTTCCAGCATGAGGAGAGTAAGAGTCTGTAACTGACCCAGATAAATTCACCTGAGTTCTAGAACTTACCCTCTCTGGAACAATCATGAAGCTAATCCATGGATTTAGTCACAATACACACACACACACACACACACATGCACACATACACATAGAGACACATATGCATGCATACGCATTCATACAAGCATAAGCACACACACAAATAAAATATATAACCAATCAAATATATATAATTAAATAAACATAATGCAATCTAGACTACAAAAATACAAATTTTAGGCTGTGGGTCTAGACTAATCTCTAAATTGACTTCAGGGTATGGCTGCACTCCAGACATAATTTGAGCAATACTATGATTAGATACAGCCTGGACTATGTGGGCTCCGTCTAGTCTTGCTTCAAATGGAGCTAGTAAACTCTCCACTTGTGGTTGGAACTAAAAAGCCATGATCACTTGGACTGATAGCCTCAGCTCTTCTGTATAGTACTTCCTTGTCAAATCTGAAGAACTCCATTTACAAGAAGGGTGGACTAGTTTATGTCCATCTGTGGTTTAAAGTATCTGAGTGATGGTTTATCGAAACTGTTATCAATATTCAGCATACAGTTTTGAGTAGTTTTCATTTCTATGGGTTGTAACAAGGGTGGCTGTCACTTTGGGTTTCTCTAATAAATAGCATAGACAGGTGGATTAAAGCAAGGCATCTGTGTCTCACAGTTGCTGTTCTAGACCTGGAGGAGTACTAGACTGTTGAGTTAGCATGGTTCTTGGTAAGAGTTTTCCTCCTGGATCACAGATGGTTGGATTTTCACATGGTAGAGAAAAGAAACCAACTCCTTTTCATCATCCTATGGAAATGTCAGCTCCCATGGAAACCTAACCACATCCACTTTGGTTTAAATAAGTGGGAAACTTAATTCCCTGAGCTACAACGCTGAGAAGTGTAAAGTTCAGAGGTGATAAGGCAGTGTGGGCTCTGCCCTTCAGAAGGGATTAATGCCTTTATCTCTGGAGTGGTGAGCTTACAGAGATTGACTTTAGCACCCCTCTGTATTGATGAGCTGTAGGGTGCCGTTATCATCATATAACACAACAAGATGTGCTCTGAAAGGCTGGGGATTTGATCTGGCCACTTGCCAGCCTCTAGATCAGTAGTTCTCAGCTTTCCTGATTCTGTGACCCTTAATACAGTTCCTCATGCTGTGGTGATCCTAAGCATAAAAATTATTCCACTGCTACTTAGTAACTGTAGTTTTCTATGTAAATATCTGATATGTGTGATATCTGATATGCATCCCCCAAAAGGGTTGTGACCCACAGGTTGAGAACCATTGTTCTAGACCCATGAACTAAATGAATTTATGTTGCTTATGAATTTAGTTAGTCTCTTGTAGAAGCAAAGGAAAGCTTTAGACAAACGCCTTAAAGCCTCACTTCCTAGTACCATCACACTGGGAGGTAGGGCTTTGATATGTGAATTGGGAGGAGGCAAGCACAGATTTAGTTCATAAAAGCAACCACAACTATTTAACATTTGGTTGAGGCATAGACCTTAAACGATTTTGCAATGCCAATTTTGAAACCTTTATATTTAGAATCAAGGATATTTACTTTCACACACCCATTAGTGGGCATTTAACCAGCATTAATATTTTAATTAAACATTGTATTTCAGGCTTGCATTGATGTCTAAATGCCATTAGAGTCTGCGTTCTTTTTTTTTTTTTTTTTGCGATGCTCAGAAATTATATATTTGCCCAAACTGTGTAGGCATATCACAGCTACCAGGTGGATAAGCACAGAGTTATTCGGGGCCTACTTCCTTTCATCATCTAACTAGGCTGTTCCTGGGGCAATGCTCTCACCTGTGTGGCTGAAGGCTGGAAATCCCATCTTTCGGCAGCCACCAAGAAGAACTCTTTGGGGGAAAAAACCTTGCCCCTCAAACACACATTTGGTTTTTTTCTTCAGTGAAACTTGGCAACAAAGCTCGCATTGTCTTAGAAGTGTAGACAAACTACGGTGCTAGCAAAAACAAGTGGAATGTTCTAGCCCACCCTTCCACGATATTTAACCTGGGATATGGGAAGCACTGTGTACTGGTCTCTAACCAGATTATCTCTGGTGAGGAAAAGGAGAAGGATGAATTTTATACACACTGCCTACAGGAGGATCGGCAGGAAACAGAGCATGGGGACGCCTAGGTGTGTCACTGTGCCACAGGGGAGACATGGCTTAGGGCAGACGTGATGAGACCACAGATACCAACAAATAACCAAGGTGCAGGCACAGAGTGAAGGGAAAGATGGACACATCGGCACCGTTGGCTGACCCCTTCCGAGCCCCTGATGGAACGATCCTCTTCTCCACTGAGTCCTCTACCGATTCCCTCCACACTGAAGAACAGAGAGGAAAGCCAAAATGCAGGTGCAGAAAAGTTTTCCGTGTCGCTGAAAGTCAGCGATGGGGAGAGGTGAGCACAGATTTGGAATGCAGACCTGATTTTAAAGCTAAATTTGGCAGCACCGGGTTAGAGCACCGCAGCCCACTAGGAACAAGGAGCACATCAAAAGCAGGAGGGCTTTCTCTCTGTCTTCCTCCTTAGCTCCCATCTTTTCCTCCTACTCATCTCCTCCTAAAAAGACAGCTCTGGAGACAGCCACAGATGGAAGGGTACAGGTGAGACTATTCACAGCGAGGGCCCAGAGCCGGCCCTCAGTGAGCAATAGCCAAAGAGGGAAAGGTTAGGGACAGAGAACCTGGACTGGCTCATTTTAGAGCATGCACAAATTTTCTAGAAATGGGATGAGATAGTCCTCAAGATTCTTTTAAACTCTAGCTATGAACTCATATTTAACATTTTTTTTTCTACTGAAACCCAAACTGGGAAAGGATGAGCAAATAGCTTCACGAGCATGTGGGTTTCATGGAGAACTGCTGTCGCTGTGGCAGAACTGTGTGAGAGGATTCTCTTTGCCATACGTAGTTTTGTTTTGCTGTCTGGAAGTATGCATTCTGTTTCTAAACTGTGAAGCTTCACTTTTGAGAAGGGGGAACTTCCGGTGGATTGCATGCATATTTCCGTTTTTGATCGTGCTTAGTTTTGTTTGTTTTTTGTTTTTTCAAGACAGGGTTTCTCTGTGACTTTGGAGGCTGTCCTGGAACTAGCTCTTGTAGACCAGGCTGGTCTCGAACTCACAGCGATCCACCTGCGTCTGCGTCTGCCTCTGCCTCTTGATCGTGTTTTATTGTCAGAGGCAGACAAATGAACTAAACGGGGTAGGACAGTTACTGTGATAGAGCTCCCCACTCAGTTGCTAGGAGAGGTATTTACAAAGAAAGGAAGAGGGGAGCAGAGAGGAGGAGCTGTGTGAACCAGGAGTCATGTGGAGGCAGAGGACTAGGTTTAGGGTATGGTGCCAAAGGTAGAGGGATCAGAACGTGTAAGAGATGGAGACCCCAAGAGCACTTCAGACCCTCGTGACATCTACATCAGGCTGTGTGGTTAGCTCTGAGCAAAGCAAATTCTATCTCTGTCTAAAAGGGACAGCATGCTTGGAGGACAACGTGATCCTTGCCACAAAATAATTTCTTTAAAACAAAAAATAATGAGAAGAAAATTCCTGTTTTGAAATTGGAGAATTCACACAGACAGAAGGTTGGAAACAGCTAGCTCAAATAAAATGTAGTGACAAAATTTAAAAAGAAGGAACAGAAATAATCATGAGTAACTCTTCAGTAGAACTGAAACCAGAAGTTGCTCTTGTGACACCAGCCAAAAGTCTTCTGGGTGTCTGAATCCCTGTCACTTTTTAGTAACTATTTTAATACTTAGTTTTCACTACATGCCCTCCTAAATACAGTGACTTCCTTTGGGGCAACATCCTAATCAATACAATCAAGTCTCTCAAGTTTTATCCCATGCTTTGAAGTCACAGATTGACTCATGAGGAATTTCCATTCTTCCTCACAGCTGTCGAGAAAGGAGTCCTAGCAGAAGGAAGTAAGCCATGCTCTCCCCTCACTTCCTTCCTGGCTGGGCCATTCCTGGTCTGGGCTATCCAGCTGCATCCAGGAGTCCCTGAGGACAGTAGGCACGTTGCTCTTGGTGGGACCCCATCTCAGGCAGAGTTTCTTTAGAATTCCATATAGTTTTGATTTTGTGCTAAAAGTTAGCAGCAAATCACATAAGCCATTGTGTAAAAATACATATATGCTACATATCCTTATTTCATAAGTCATTTTCTATAATTAAGTGTATTTATTAATTGTTACAAAAATGATTGAGGTAGAAATCGAGGGGCAGTGTTCACATGTAATTCATAAGTTGTGACAAAATTCTTCCTACAAGTGTTTGACTGAATGTGGTGGCAAACCCCTGTAATTCCATCACCTTGGGAGGTTGAGGCAGGAGGACAACATGTTGGAGGCCTGCCTGAGTTATACAGTAAGACCCTGTCTATCCAGTAACCCCAAGTGGGGGTGACTCATAGGTAAGATCATTTAGAAAAATGAGTGACTTGTTCTGAAAACAATGGACTCTATGCTGTTTGCTTGTCTAGAAGGGGGCACACCAGGCCTTTGCTTTGCAAGATGTTCAAGTGGAAAGTTTCCAGTCAGGATAAGCCCTGCCACCACTAAGTGCCCATTCCAGCTTTGTGTCTGTCCTTGGGTTTCATGTCTGAGCTGTAGAATTATTTATGATGTCAGATCTGGCCTGTCTCTTACTCCCATGAGCTTCATGAGGCTCCTGGTTCTTTATGGTTTCTATATTCCCTACCATCTTCAGCAAACACATCTCAATTCCACAGTACTTGACGCTTCTCTGACTTAGAAACACTGTGCTTCTTAAATTCCCATGCAAGCAAAAAGAACAAACACAAAAGGTATAGAACCTGTTGTCTTAAGATAAGAGAGTAAAAATAACTACTTGAAAATGTCTGAGTTTTATCTTTCCGAGATAGGCCAATCACAGGGAAGAAGTGGGCGAGCAGAGAGCTCATGAGAATGTTCTTTTTCTATGACTAAATAAAATAAAATAAAAAATGAAGTCTGATGTTCAATTCCAAGGCAAGCGATAAAGATCAAAGACTCGCTTTATTACAATATTTTCATTTTTATTGAACAGATGCGTTTTGGACTTTGACTTGCTTTGGGAATGTTTACCTTTTAATAAGTGATCTGTTTATATGTGGATTCGAGAACAAGGCTTTCTGTTTTACAGGTGAACTTTTGACCTTAGGGGATGAATGGTCGGAGGCTAAGAGGAAAAGTCCACTGTGTTTCTACTGAACTTTTTACCCACTTCAAAAAAAGAGACAGAGGGAGGGAGAGGCGAGTTTAAAGTTCACAGGAGGTCTCCATTGGGGATTTCTGGTATTATTAACTTCCTGACCTCAGATAATTAAAAAGGAAGAGCAGGGCGACCTCAGACTGTGACTCAACTTTGAACTTTTAACCTCTCCGGTAAAGCATTTAAACTGTAAATGGTAGACCCTGGAAGCTTGCTTATCGTTAGCACTGTGTTTCAGCCCTGGTTCCCAGGTTATAACCGAGGCCCACAACATAGCCTGATCTTCCCTTTTTATTTACCTAACCTATTTTAGCAGAGAGGACTGCGAACACTATTTACTTAGAAATGATAGGTATTGTGGTGAAAGAGTTAAGTTTCAAGGGTCATTGGATTGCAGAGCTTGACCTTAGATGACCTGCCCAGCTTCCTCAGCCAGAAGACGATCGAAAATCAGTAGGTTGGGTGATTTCCTTCAGGTCATGAGTCCCAGGGACACAGAAGCAACTCTGGTCATTTGGCTTTGTTTGTCTCAGTTCAAAACTGGGTGCAAGTGGCCCAGAGGGGGTGTGACTTCTGTTTTTTTTATACTGAAATTCACAAGGGGGTGAGCAGGAAATTTGACCTCCAAGTGACCCCTTTACTCATGTTGGTTGTGTAAGCTTAGAAACTTTGTTAACTTTTTAAAGTATTGATTTGCTTAGTTGTGAGAGAGAATTTGAAATATGAATGGTCACATGCATGTATTACAGTATTTCTTATTTGGGTGGTATTTTTGCCTTATGGTATCTTCGGGGCTCATCTGTCTGCTTTTTGCAGAGCTTGAGATTAAAATTAGACCACCACATAAACTCCAACTGAGCGACACTCCTGTTCACCCGGAGTTCTCACTGTAAGAGCCATGTAAACATCATAAACACAATTCTAGGCAAGAAGTGGGTTTTCTTCACTGGGAGCATTGGCTAGATGTCTCTGATGACAGCGTCATTACTTTCTTCACATGGGCTTGACCTTCAGGACAAGGCTCCCCTTTAAGAAACTCTGAGGCCTGGAGACTTTACTCAATGACTAAGAACATACATTGCTGGCCCTGAGTTCAGTCCCGAGCACACATACATCAGATGGCTCACAGCAGCCTGTAATTCCAGCGCCAGGAGATTCAACGGCATTTGTTCTACACTGAATCTCCACACATGTATTTCTCCTCTCTCTCTCTGTCTCTTTCTCTGTCTCTCCGTCTCTCTCTCTGTCTTTCTCTCTCTCTCTGTCTCTCTGTCTCTCTCTCTGTCTCTGTCTCTCTGTCTCTCTCTGTCTCTCCGTCTCTCTCTGTCTTTCTCTCTCTCTCTCTGTCTCTCTCTGTCTCTGTCTCTCTGTCTCTCTCTGTCTCTCCCCCCTCTCTCTCCCCCTCTCTCTGTCTCTGCCTATCATCTCTCTCTCACAATAATAAACATAAATCTTAAAAATAAAGAATGAGGGCTATAACGCAAAGTGGAGTAGGGATAAGGAAGAGAAAAGCAAGGGAGTAGGGCACAAGCCACAAGCGATGACCAGGACAAATAGACGACAAGGAGCCATTAACCTCCTTAGTTGGACAGAGACTCACCAGATCATGTGATGCTGACAAAGGCACGAGTAGGTTGTGAATGTGCCACAGTCACACGCTGTTAATACAGAGGCTTAGCCAGGCAGCTCGCTGGCACGGGCACAGCACGCAGCACGCAGGACAGCTAACACTCTGCGGCGCCCACTCTCCCCTCTTGCTATTCGCTAACACCTTTATTGCCTCCAGTTAGTCACAGCACTCTCATTCCCATCTGTCGAGGAGAGCTTCCTTCCAACATCCTGCCCTCCTTTTCTTCTCCAGCAAAGAGACTCTCCCAGTGTCGTGGTAAGCCTGGGGAACAGCCAGTTTGGAAATGAGGGGCGTTTGGAGTGAGGTTGGTGAAGGTTTCCCACGAAATAAGGGAGACTGGGGCTGGGTGATGTTGTGTGGGACGCTGATGTAGAAACAGCTGGAAGGTAAGGGCAGGCAGATAAGTGGCTGTCTGGCCGGAGGCCCATCTGTATTGCCCTGAATGGAGGACATCCTGGGTGGGTGCCAGAGAGTTGCTGACAGCTCTCCTGTCCAGCTTGGACTGTAGCACAAATGTTAACACACCCACACACACACACACCCACACACACACACACACACACACACACACACACACACACACACACACACGAACATTCCTTTTCTAAACTCCTCTTGTTCCTCTGAGAGCCAGCCTACCACAGGCGATTTATATTTGAGGAAGACACCATGTGAATATGAATATATCCAACGAGGTAATTGAAGTTGCCGGCCAGTGGGCTATAAATAACTGCTAATTGGGGGTTCTGGTGGGCAAGATCACCTAGTTATTTTCTCTGCCTAGGGAGCTGCCCTCATCCACTAAATCCCATCTACTGCTTCTAGTCTTGAGTTCACAGCTTCTGGTGTACAAGTCCAGAGTACAATCACGGTAACCTTATGTCCCCCTGGGGGAGGTCAAAGGTCACCAAGCCGGGCAAGACAGATCCTTGGGAAACCAGTTCTTATTGTGTGTCTGTGCTTCCTTTCATCAACCTCTAGGGAGAAAACAAAGCCTTGGGTTTTGCCAGGAAGCATCTTCTATTGAGAACTACATCGCAATGCAAATCTTTAGCTCTTGGGAAAAAAAGTCATGGAGGTGGGGAATGGGGTTGGGGTCCACTGAAGCAGATTTCTGATGGCTCCATCTGAGTCAATGATCAGGATTTTCAAAACTTATTTATTTAAGGTGGTGGAAAAACAAACAGATAAGCACCATCCAGAGAGGCAGTGCCAAATAACTCAGTTTATGAGTGGCCTGCATTGAAGATTCACCTCATGCTGGGTTCAAGGATCCTACTGGAAGGTTCTAAGTATGAGCATGGGGAAGGACAGCCATGTACCTCTTACTGCCACCAAGCTGGTCTAGATCATCCAAGATTAGTGGAAGAGCAGAGTGCATTGTGTACCCTTCGCTGACTTTACTACATTGCCCTCCCAGACTGGGACATGGCCAAACCCCTGTCTTAGAACCAGCCAAAGGCTATCAGTTTCTCTGTAGTCAACCTATTGGCAATGTCGTCTGTTTTGACATGAATATTTGAATTGACAATAAAACCGATTTTGTGTGTGTGTGTGTGTGTGTGTGTGTGTGTGTGTACAAAATCACACCAGGAAAAAAAGCCCTTCTTCTCATTTGTTTCTGCCGTATGTTTCGATAAAACAGATTCCTTTATATCTGCCTGACATTATTTCTTCGGTTTGATGTGCCCAGTTGGCAAGAAGAAGTCATTTTGGGGGATTAAATTTAGTAGAGTATCCACGCAAGCGCCAGGAGCCCTTAATGGAACTTTGGCAGGCAAGACAGCAATAATTGTGGAGCAGGTACACTGGGAGTGGGAGGCTGGGCCTGCAAGGAACTAGTATCTAAATTAGGTGTTAGTTCAGATTACAACTTGTCACACCTAATACAAGTGACACCGTCAAGCGGCAGATACCAATTCAAAATTTGTTGGTACCTACAACCTAGGGATGGTAATTGTTGCCCCATTTAATCCTTCAACCAGTCATTAAGATGACATATACTGTGCCCACAAGAATGGTGCACCAGTCTTTGGACACTGGAATCTCTCGGTCATCTCAGAGATAGAAAAGAATGAGTTACAAATCATCCCTGATAAACACATGTTTAGATTGTAGGGCTAGACAGAGGTCTGACCCACAGTCTTCAATGTGTGTCAGCGGGCTCCTCCAGACCCCAGTGTCTTCCCTTGAAAACTGGACTTAATTCTCCTTGTGTGAAATTAAGGAAATTAGCTCTTTTTGCCTCCTAGGAGGAAATCTACGAGATTCTCTATAAAGTCTTGATAGCTGCATGGATAGATTTCCATGTCTTCTGCCCTCCAACTTGATCCTGCCCACCTCAGAGACTGTATCATTTATTGACTACCTAACCAAATGTTCTACATCATGTGGGATAGAAGATCCACTAAGCATGGACTTCCTTGACCTAAAGAGAGAAGTGCTTTTTCATGCATAATTGTAATATAGTGATAATTCCAAGCACGACTGTATCAGACAGAAAACACCTTATGGTTTATTGTTTAATAGGAATCCCAGAGGCTGGGAGAGGGCTCAGTGGTTAAAACACCTGTCACAAAAGCTTGAAGACTGAAGTTTAGATCTGCAGTATCCTGTAAATACTGGGTGTGTTGCCACCCACCTGCCCCCATTCCAGCCTCAGGACTGGAAGCAAGGGGACAAGCCAGACTTGCCTGATCAGCAAGCCTTCCTCAATGAGTACAGTGGAAAGTAACCAAGAAAGATTCCTAACATCAGTTTTGGATCCCACAGGTACAAGTTACAAGTACTCTCTCTCTCTTTCTTCTCTCTCTCTGACACACACACATACACACACACACACAAACATGCTTACATTCATGTACACAATACACAAATACTTAAGAAAAAATGAATAGCAGAGAGAGTTCATTTCATTAATATGAAACAGATATAATATCCACTGGAAATTATAATACAGATTTAAAAAAATACACAGGTACTGCCTTATAAGTACTGGACACCAATTGAGATGTGGGTGTTGAAAACCGAATAGGGTGGTGAAGTGTTCAAAATACGCAATTCTCAGAGAATTAATAAAAATATTTAAAACAATCTGAAGATGAATTAAGCCAAAATAGCAACTCCTTGGACTCTTGAAAAAATGATGATTTTTGAACATTTTTTTAAATCAAAGCTTCCAGGAAGCTAGAGACTTTGGGGTAAAATGTTTAAATCATTGAGGATTGATCTGACGTTTAATGGCTAACGTTGACTTTCTGATGCCAAACAAGGTCAATGGGTCAAGCAACTTCC